>NC_054706.1:271431-313931 GCF_016097555.1 Gigantopelta aegis | reverse complement strand
GTCTTCTGGATATCAGGTACGTAGCACGCTCATCACACACGTACAGATGTGTATAGTCTTCTGGATATCAGGTACGTAGCACGCTCGTCACCCACGTACAGATGTGTATAGTCTTCTGGATATCAGGTACGTAGCACGCTCATCACACACGTACAGATGTGTATAGTCTTCTGGATATCAGGTACGTAGCACGCTCATCACACACGTACAGATGTGTATAGTCTTCTGGATATCAGGTACGTAGCACGCTCATCACCCACGTACAGATGTGTATTGTCTTCTGGATATCAGGTACGTAGCACGCTCATCACCCACGTACAGATGTGTATTGTCTTCTGGATATCAGGTACGTAGCACGCTCATCACTCACGTACAGATGTGTATTGTCTTCTGGATATCAGGTACGTAGCACGCTCATCACACACGTACATATGTGTATTGTCTTCTGGATATCAGGTACGTAGCACGCTCATCACACACGTACAGATGTGTATTGTCTTCTGGATATCAGGTACGTAGCACGCTCATCACACACGTACAGATGTGTATTGTCTTCTGGATATCAGGTACGTAGCACGCTCATCACACACGTACAGATGTGTATTGTCTTCTGGATATCAGGTACGTAGCACGCTCATCACACACGTACAGATGTGTATTGTCTTCTGGATATCAGGTACGTAGCCCACCAGCACGTTCATCACCCACGTTACGTACCTGAATGTATACATGTTTACAAGACTTCTACGCAGCTAATATATTGTATCGTTTCATGTTTGTTGTGATGTAAATGTAAACATGTTTACACTTCTACTCAAGTAATATATTTGTAATTGTTATGTGTTTTTTGGTATGAATGTAAATAGGTTTACAACACTCCTACTTAATATATTGTTTGTTTTCAGGTTTGTTATGGTATGAATGTAAACAGGTTTACAACTCAGGGGCTCGGTCGTACCTCACCGACTACTACAACTTCATGGATTTCAGTGTCTTGACGATGTACCTCGCGTCCTACGTGTTACGGTTCTTCACAGAGTTTAAGGTTTCTGAAGCTGACAGGTAAATGTTTGGTGTTTCATTGCCAATGTGTAAGTGTACAGTCACAGTAAAATGGCGTTGTGACCAATAGTAAAATGGCGTTGTAACCAATAGTAAAATGGCGTTTTAACCAATAGTAAAATGGCGTTGTGACCAATAGTAAGATGGTGTTGTAACCAATAGTAAAATGGCGTTGTGACAATAGTAAAATGGCGTTGTGATAATAGTAAAATGGCGTTGTGACAACAGTAAAATGGTGTTGTGACCAATAGTAAAATGGCGTTGTGACAATAGTAAAATTGTGTTGTGACCAGTAGTAAACTACGTTGTGACCAATGGTAAAATGGTGTTGTAACCAATAGTAAAATGGCGTTGTGACAATTGTAAAATGGTGTTGTGACAATAGTAAAATGGCCTTGTAACCAATAGTAAAATGGCGTTGTGACCAATAGTAACATGGCGTTGTGACCAATAGTAACATGGCGTTGTGACCAATAGTAACATGGCGTTGTGACCAATAGTAAAATGGCGTTGTGACCAATAGTAAAATGGCGTTGTGACCAATAGTAAAATGGCGTTGTGACCAATAGTAAAATGGCGTTGTGACAATAGTAAAATGGCGTTGTGACACTAGTAAAATGGCGTTGTGACCAATAGTAAAATGGCGTTGTGACCAATAGTAAAATGGCGTTGTGACCAATAGTAAAATGGCGTTGTGACCAATAGTAAAATGGCGTTGTGACAATAGTAAAATGGCGTTGTGACACTAGTAAAATGGCGTTGTGACCAATAGTAAAATGGCGTTGTGACCAATAGTAAAATGGCGTTGTAACCAATAGTAAAATGGTGTTGTGACAATAGTAAAATGGCGTTGTGACCAATAGTAAAATGGTGTTGTGACAATAGTAAAATGGCGTTGTGACAATAGTAAAATGGCGTTGTGACAATAGTAAAATGGCGTTGTAACCAATAGTAAAATGGTGTTGTGACAATAGTAAAATGGTGTTGTGACAATAGTAAAATGGCGTTGTGACAATAGTAAAATGGCGTTGTGACAATAGTAAAATGGCGTTGTAACCAATAGTAAAATGGTGTTGTGACAATAGTAAAATGGCGTTGTGACAATAGTAAAATGGCGTTGTGACAATAGTAAAATGGCGTTGTAACCAATAGTAAAATGGTGTTGTGACAATAATAAAATGGTGTTGTGACAATAGTAAAATGGCGTTGTAACAATAGTAAAATGGTGTTGTGACAATAGTAAAATGGCGTTGTAACAATAGTAAAATGGCGTTGTAACCAATAGTAAAATGGTGTTGTGACAATAGTAAAATGGCGTTGTGACAATAGTAAAATGGCGTTGTGACCAATAGTAAAATGGCGTTGTGACAATAGTAAAATGGTGTTGTGACAATAGTAAAATGGCATTGTGACCAATAGTAAAATGGCGTTGTGACCAATAGTAAAATGGCGTTGTGACAATAGTAAAATGGCGTTGTGACACTAGTAAAATGGCGTTGTGACCAATAGTAAAATGGTGTTGTGACCAATAGTAAAATGGCGTTGTAACCAATAGTAAAATGGTGTTGTGACAATAGTAAAATGGCGTTGTGACCAATAGTAAAATGGTGTTGTGACAATAGTAAAATGGCGTTGTGACAATAGTAAAATGGCGTTATGACCGATAATAAAATGACGTTGTCACCAGTATTAAATTGAATTTCTGACCAATAGTATAATGAAGTTGTGACTTATAGTAAAATTACGTTTTGACCAATACTAAAATGAAGAGAGTAACATGATCTGGCCCTAGTCGGAGAGATGAATATTAACACCAACATCGTGTTCACTTATAGAAGGTAGTTTAAGACGGCAGTTTTCTCGTTTTTCACAGGTTCTTCAACGGCACGAACCGTGCCAAGGAGCTTCTAGTGCACGGGAACTACACGTACTTCAACCTGTTGACGGCAGAGATCAAAGATCCGAAACATTCACCCAACAATTATTTTATGGAAGCCTGTAAGTATTAGATCAGCACTTGGGAAATCAGTCCTGGAAGTGAACTAGTGGAAATAAACAAACACAGCTTTATGACTTATAAAGACACAATCACAAACACAGGTTTATGACTTATGAAGACACAATCACAAACACAGGTTTATGACTTATGAAGACACAATCACAAACATTTATTCTAACAATATAATATTTTAATTAATAATCTACTGTTGTATAGTTTTGTATTCCATTTACCAACACACACACAGACACACACACACACATACACACACAGACACACATACACACACACACACGCACACACACACACACACAAACACACACAAACACAAACACACACATACACACACACAGACACACACACAAACACATACACACATACATACACATACGCATACACATACACATACACATACACACATATACACACGCACTGTACAAATAACCTCACAACACACGTACGTATCCAAGCAGCCCGGTATATCACTGTAAGTGTTGGTTTGTGTGCAGCCCGGTATATCACTGTACGTGTTGGTTTGTGTACAGACCGGTATATTACAGTAAGTGTTGGTTTGTGTGCAGACCGGTATATCACTGTACGTGTTGGTTTGTGTACAGACCGGTATATTACTGTATGTGTTGGTTTGTGTGCAGCCCGGTATATCACTGTACGTGTTGGTTTGTGTGCAGACCGGTATATTACTGTACGTGTTGGTTTGTGTGCAGACCGGTATATCACTGTACGTGTTGGTTTGTGTGCAGACCGGTATATCACTGTAAGTGTTGGTTTGTGTGCAGACCGGTATATCACTGTACGTGTTCGTTTGTGTGCAGCCCGGTATATCACTGTACGTGTTGGTTTGTGTACAGACCGGTATATTACTGTAAGTGTTGGTTTGTGTGCAGCCCGGTATATCACTGTACGTGTTGGTTTGTGTACAGACCGGTATATTACTGTACGTGTTGGTTTGTGTACAGCCCGGTATATCACTGTAAGTGTTGGTTTGTGTGCAGCCCGGTATATCACTGTATGTGTTGGTTTGTGTACAGACCGGTATATTACTGTAAGTGTTGGTTTGTGTGCAGCCCGGTATATCACTGTACGTGTTGGTTTGTATACAGACCGGTATATTACTGTAAGTGTTGCTTTGTCTGCAGCCCGGTATATCACTGTAAGTATTGGTTTGTGTGCAGACCGGTATATCACTGTACGTGTTGGTTTGTGTACAGACCGGTATATTACTGTACATGTTGGTTTGTGTGCAGACCGGTATATCACTGTAAGTATTGGTTTGTGTGCAGCCCGGTATATCACTGTACGTGTTGGTTTGTGTGCAGCCCGGTATATCACTGTACGTGTTGGTTTGTGTACAGACCGGTATATTACTGTACGTGTTGGTTTGTGTGCAGCCCGGTATATCACTGTAAGTGTTGGTTTGTGTGCAGCCCGGTATATCACTGTACGTGTTGGTTTGTGTGCAGACCGGTATATCACTGTACATGTTGGTTTGTGTACAGACCGGTATATTACTGTAAGTGTTGGTTTGTGTGCAGCCCGGTATATCACTGTACGTGTTGTTTGTGTGCAGCCAGGTATATCACTGTACGTGTTGGTTTGTGTACAGACCGGTATATTACTGTAAGTGTTGCTTTGTGTGCAGCCCGGTATATCACTGTACGTGTTGGTTTGTGTGCAGACCGGTATATCACTGTACATGTTGGTTTGTGTACAGACCGGTATATTACTGTAAGTGTTGGTTTGTGTGCAGCCTGGTATATCAATGTACGTGTTGGTTTGTGTGCAGACCGGTATATCACTGTACATGTTGGTTTGTGTGCAGACCAGTATATCACTGTAAGTGTTGCTTTGTGTGCAGCCCGGTATATCACTGTACGTGTTGGTTTGTGTGCAGACCGGTATATCACTGTACATGTTGGTTTGTGTACAGACCAGTATATTACTGTAAGTGTTGGTTTGTGTGCAGCCCGGTATATCAATGTACGTGTTGGTTTGTGTGCAGACCGGTATATCACTGTACATGTTGGTTTGTGTGCAGACCGGTATATCACTGTACATGTAGGTTTGTGTGCAGCCCGGTATATCACTGTACGTGTTGTTTGTGTGCAGCCCGGTATATCACTGTACGTGTTGGTTTGTGTACAGACCGGTATATGACTGTAAGTGTTGGTTTGTGTGCAGCCCGGTATATCACTGTACGTGTTGGTTTGTGTACAGACCGGTATATTACTGTAAGTGTTGGTTTGTGTGCAGCCCGGTATATCACTGTAAGTGTTGGTTTGTGTGCAGACCGGTATATCACTGTACGTGTTGGTTTGTGTACAGACCGGTATATTACTGTAAGTGTTGGTTTATGTACAGACCGGTATATGACTGTAAGTGTTGGTTTGTGTACAGACCGGTATATTACTGTACGTGTTGGTTTGTGTGCAGACCGGTATATCACTGTACATGTTGGTTTGTGTGCAGCCCGGTATATCACTGTACGTGTTGGTTTGTGTAGAGACCGGTATATACTGTAAGTGTTGGTTTGTGTGCAGCCCGGTATATCACTGTACGTGTTGGTTTGTGTACAGACCGGTATATCACTGTACGTGTTGTTTTGTGTACAGACCGGTATATACTGTAAGTGTTGGTTTGTGTAGCCCGTTATATCACTGTACGTGTTGGTTTGTGTACAGATCGGTATATTACTAGAAGTGTTGCTTTGTGTGCAGCCCGATATATCACTGTACGTGTTGCTTTGTGTGCAGACCGGTATATCACTGTACGTGTTGGTTTGTGTACAGACCGGTATATGACTGTAAGTGTTGGTTTGTGTGCAGCCTGGTATATCAATGTACGTGTTGGTTTGTGTATAGACCGGTATATTACTGTAAGTGTTGGTTTGTGTGCAGCCCGGTATATCACTGTACGTGTTGGTTTGTGTACAGACCAGTATATTACTGTACGTGTTGGTTTGTGTGCAGCCCGGTATATGACTGTAAGTGTTGGTTTGTGTGCAGCCCGGTATATCACTGTACAGGTTGGTTTGTGTACAGACCGGTATATTACTGTACGTGTTGGTTTGTGTGCAGCCCGGTATATGACTGTAAGTGTTGGTTTGTGTGCAGCCCGGTATATCACTGTACATGTTGGTTTGTGTACAGACCGGTATATTACTGTACGTGTTGGTTTGTGTGCAGCCCGGTATATGACTGTAAGTGTTGGTTTGTGTGCAGCCTGGTATATCACTGTACATGTTGGTTTGTGTACAGACCGGTATATTACTGTACGTGTTGGTTTGTGTGCAGCCCGGTATATGACTGTAAGTGTTGGTTTGTGTGCAGCCCGGTATATCACTGTACATGTTGGTTTGTGTACAGAACGGTATATTACTGTAAGTGTTGGTTTGTGTGCAGCCCGGTATATCACTGTACGTGTTGGTTTGTGTACAGACCGGTATATCACTGTACATGTTGGTTTGTGTACAAACCGGTATATTACTGTAAGTGTTGGTTTGTGTGCAGACCGGTATATCACTGTACGTGTTGGTTTGTGTACAGACCGGTATATTACTGTAAGTGTTGGTTTGTGTACAGACCGGTATATTACTGTAAGTGTTGGTTTGTGTGCAGCCCGTATATCACAGTACGTGTTGTTTGTGTGCAGCCCGGTATATCACTGTACGTGTTGGTTTGTGTGCAGCCCGGTATATCAATGTACGTGTTGTTTGTGTGCAGCCCTGTATTTCACTGTAAGTTTTGGTTTGTGTGCAGACCGGTATATCACTGTAAGTGTTGGTTTGTGTGCAGCCCGGTATATCACTGTACGTGTTGGTTTGTGTGCAGCCCGGTATATCACTGTACGTGTTGTTTGTGTGCAGCCCGGTATATCAATGTACGTGTTGGTTTGTGTGCAGCCCGGTATATCACTGTACGTGTTGGTTTGTGTGCGGCCCTATATCTCACTACGTGTTGGTTTGTGTGCAGCCCGGTATATTACTGTAAGTGTTGCTTTGTGTGCAGCCCGGTATATCACTGTACGTGTTGGTTTGTGTGCAGCCCGGTTCCAGTGGGAGGCCAACGACCCGGAGATCCTGTCAGACGTCCTGTTCGCCATCGCCAACGTGATCAGCTTCGCCCGGACCACCTACCTCATGCCAGCCTTCGAGGTCCTGGGCCCGCTGCAGATCTCCCTGGGCCGCATGATCGGAGATATCACGCGCTTCCTCGTCCTCTTCTCACTGGTTAGTGAACACTCACTCACAGGCATGCTCGCTCACCTACTCACTCACTCACAAGCATGCTCGCTCACCTACTCACTCACTTATAGGCATGCTCACAAGCACGTTCGCTCTCACTAAGGCACGCTCGCACTCACAGGCACGCTCATACTCACTCGGGCACGCTCTAATTCACTGACAGGCACACTCATACTCACAGTCACACTCACTCAGACTCACGCTCGTTAACATTCGCTCAGACTCGCTTATTCAGGCACGTTCACACTCACTCAAGGCATGCTCACGTGTACTCACTCAGGCATGCTCACATATTCTCACTCAGGCATGCTCACATGTACTCACTCAGAGGTACTCATATATGCTCAGAGGGACACTCACTCATTGCCATTCTCTCATTCAGTCACAGGCACACTCACTCACAGACATTCTCTCATTCAGTCACAGGTACACTCACTCAAAGACATTATCTCATTCAGTCACAGGCACACTCACTCACAGACATTATCTCATTGAGTCACAGGTACACTCACTCACATTATCTCTTTCAGACAGGTACACTCACTCACAGACATTATCTCATTGAGTCACAGGTACACTCACTCAAAGACATTATCTCTTTCAGTCACAGGTACACTCACTCACAGACATTATCTCATTCAGTCACAGGCACACTCACTCACAGACATTCTCTCATTCAGTCACAGGCACACTCACTCAAAGACATTATCTCATTCAGTCGCAGGCACACTCACTCATGGGCACTAACAAGTACACTAGCTCTCACTTACAGGCGCGTCCACACTCACATACATACACTCATTCACATACAGGCACGCTCACACTCATATGCATGCTCTCATTCACTCAAAGGCACGCTCACACAAACTCGCAGGCACGCGCGCTCTCAGGCACGCTCGTTCAGCGGCTCACCTACTAAAGTTAGTCACGTGATCATTGTGCGTATGTTCCTCTTCAACTAACGCTCGCCAGCAGGCCATTCTAGAACTTAAATGTTAGCTAAAAATAAACAGTCGTTTTATGGTTTATATCTGCTTAGCCATGATTCATTTTTATATATCGATATATCGAAGTATAGCTGGTTGAATAAAACTTTTGGTGATAAATTAAATGTGGCTATTTTCAGTCAAAATTGTTGTGGATGATTGATCAGTAAATCGCTGTGCGACCCGGAATTCTACGCCTGTGTTTTTATAAACACTTGTGGATTATCCGTCACTTCTCTTCTGTCATACATCCTGCGTTATTAATAAGCACTATACAATGATACGTCTATTGTAGGTACTATTCGCCTTCATGGTAGGGCTACACAACCTCTACTGGTACTATGGTGCACAAAAAATAAAGATGGAGTTGAATGGACATATAGTGAGCATCCATGCAGCTAAAGCATTCCAAGGGTAAGAGTTCACGTTTCTCTCATTGCTAGCTGTGTTTTAAAGCATTAGGTGTGTTTTAAAGCAGTACAAGGGTAAGAGTTCACGTTTCTCTCATTGCTAGCTGTGTTTTAAAGCAGTACAAGTGTAAGATTTCACGTTTCTCTCATTGCTAGCTGTGTTTTAAAGCAGTACAAGGGTAAGAGTTCACGTTTCTCTCATTGCTAGCTGTGTTTTAAAGCAGTACAAGTGTAAGATTTCACGTTTCTCTCATTGCTAGCTGTGTTTTAAAGCAGTACAAGGGTGAGATTTCACGTTTCTCTCATTGCTAGCTGTGTTTTAAAGCAGTACAAGGGTGAGATTTCACGTTTCTCTCATTGCTAGCTGTGTTTTAAAGCATTACAAGGGTGAGATTTCACGTTTCTCTCATTGCTAGCTGTGTTTTAAAGCATTACAAGGGTGAGATTTCACGTTTCTCTCATTGCTAGCTGTGTTTTAAAGCATTACAAGGGTGAGATTTCACGTTTCTCTCATTGCTAGCTGTGTTTTAAAGCATTACAAGGGTGAGATTTCACGTTTCTCTCATTGCTAGCTGTGTTTTAAAGCATTACAAGGGTGAGATTTCACGTTTCTCTCATTGCTAGCTGTGTTTTAAAGCATTACAAGGGTGAGATTTCACGTTTCTCTCATTGCTAGCTTTGTTTTAAAGCATTACAAGGGTGAGATTTCACGTTTCTCTCATTGCTAGCTGTGTTTTAAAGCATTACAAGGGTGAGGTTTCACGTTTCTCTCATTGCTAGCTTTGTTTTAAAGCATTACAAGGGTGAGATTTCACGTTTCTCTCATTGCTAGCTTTGTTTTAAAGCATTACAAGGGTGAGATTTCACGTTTCTCTCATTGCTAGCTTTGTTTTAAAGCATTACAAGGGTGAGGTTTCACGTTTCTCTCATTGCTAGCTTTGTTTTAAAGCATTACAAGGGTGAGATTTCACGTTTCTCTCATTGCTAGCTGTGTTTTAAAGCATTACAAGGGTGAGATTTCACGTTTCTCTCATTGCTAGCTGTGTTTTAAAGCATTACAAGGGTGAGATTTCACGTTTCTCTCATTGCTAGCTGTGTTTTAAAGCAGTACAAGGGTGAGATTTCACGTTTCTCTCATTGCTAGCTTTGTTTTAAAGCATTACAAGGGTGAGATTTCACGTTTCTCTCATTGCTAGCTTTGTTTTAAAGCATTACAAGGGTGAGATTTCACGTTTCTCTCATTGCTAGCTGTGTTTTAAAGCAGTACAAGGGTGAGATTTCACGTTTCTCTCATTGCTAGCTGTGTTTTAAAGCATTACAAGGGTGAGATTTCACGTTTCTCTCATTGCTAGCTGTGTTTTAAAGCATTACAAGGGTGAGATTTCACGTTTCTCTCATTGCTAGCTGTGTTTTAAAGCATTACAAGGGTGAGATTTCACGTTTCTCTCATTGCTAGCTGTGTTTTAAAGCATTACAAGGGTGAGATTTCACGTTTCTCTCATTGCTAGCTGTGTTTTAAAGCATTACAAGGGTAAGATTTCACGTTTCTCTCATTGCTAGCTGTGTTTTATAGCATTACAAGGGTGAGATTTCACGTTTCTCTCATTGCTAGCTGTGTTTTAAAGCATTACAAGGGTGAGATTTCACGTTTCTCTCATTGCTAGCTGTGTTTTAAAGCATTACAAGGGTAAGATTTCACGTTTCTCTCATTGCTAGCTGTGTTTTAAAGCATTACAAGGGTAAGATTTCACGTTTCTCTCATTGCTAGCTGTGTTTTAAAGCATTACAAGGGTGAGATTTCACGTTTCTCTCATTGCTAGCTGTGTTTTAAAGCATTACAAGGGTAAGATTTCACGTTTCTCTCATTGCTAGCTGTGTTTTAAATGCTAGATAATGGGTAATAGAATAACATAAGTTTAGAAACGGTAACCTACTATGTAAAAACATGTTAAACGCCACTTGTGCTAACTGGGAAAGATGGCCCACATCGTCAGTAACATAGTTTTAACAATAACATATTTAATTGAATGTGAATGGAATGATATGTATACGCTTAATGCATAAAGGGTTTCTTATTAGATTTCACCAGTGTACTCCTAAACAGTGAGGAATCACTTACTTATTACTGCTGTCTAAGACACAAACTGGCTCCAAATACTAGTATGGTGGTGTTCTCTATTGTACCTGTAGTCGCCTTCACATGGGGCGGGATTTAGCTCAGTTGCTTGAGTGCTCGCTTGAAGTGCTTGCGTCACAGGATCGAACCACCTCGATGGATCCATTCAGCTGATTTGGTTTTTCCTCGTTCCAACCAGTGCACCACAACAGGGCAAAGGCCGTGGTATGTGTTTTCCTGTTTGTGGGAAAGTACATATAAAAGATCCCTTGCTGCATTAGAATTTTTTTTAGCGGGTTTCCTCTGATGACTACGAGTCAGACTTACCAAATGTTTGACGTCCAATAGTCGATGATTAAGTAATCAATGTGCTCCAGTTGTGTCGTTAAACAACACAAACTTTCACCTTCACATATAGTCCAGTCAAATCAGCTGAAACAAGTGGTCAACCCACAAGTAATTGGAACAGAATTGATTTTATTAGGTTTTTAATCTGAAATACCTCATCTACAACATTGACGGTCGTACACATAACCTCGGCTAATTAGGGCTGTATATCTAAACCGCGGTCGTGCACATAACCTCGGCTAATGAGGGCTGGCTATCTGACCCGCAGTCGTGCACATAGCATCGGCTAATGAGGGCTGGCTATCTGACCCGCAGTCGTGCACATAGCATCGGCTAATGAGGGCTGGCTATCTGACCCGCAGTCTTACACGTAACCTCGGCTAATGAGGGCTGGCTATCTGACCCGCAGTCGTGCACATAGCATCGGCTAATGAGGGCTGGCTATCTGACCCGCAGTCTTACACATAACCTCGGCTAATACGGGCTGGCTATCTGACCCGCAGTCTTACACATAACCTCGGCTAATGAGGGCTGGCTATATGACCCGCAGTCTTACACATAACCTCGGCTAATGAGGGCTGGCTATCTGAACAGCAGTCGTGCACATAACATCGGCTAATGAGGGCTGGCTATCTGACTCGCAGTCGTGCACATAACCTCGGCTAATGAGGGCTGGCTATCTGACCCGCAGTCGTGCACATAACCTCGGCTAATGAGGGCTGGCTATCTGAACCGCAGTCGTGCACATAACCTCGGCTAATGAGGGCTGGCTATCTGAACAGCGGTCGTGCACATAGCCTCGGCTAATGAGGGCTGGCTATCTGAACAGCGGTCGTGCACATAGCCTCGGCTAATGAGGGCTGGCTATATGAACAGCGGTCGTGCACATAACCTCGGCTAATGAGGGCTGGCTATCTGAACCGCGGTCGTATACATAACCTCGGCTAATGAGGGCTGGCTATCTGAACCGCAGTTGTGCACATAGCCTCGGCTAATGAGGGCTGGCTATCTGAACCGCAGTCGTGCACATAGCCAAGGTGGTCGTATTTTGGGGGAAGCCCATTGTAAGGTCATCTCACTCAATGGAAACTTCCCCGTTAAGCACTTTTTGGGGGATTACTGTCACGTTCATTCTATATAGGTAAATTTGTTAAATCTCTGTATTGTTTATTCACGGCTACTTTTAATGTATTTGATACGTAACGTGAACATTGTTTTATTTATACAGTGTTCTTACTAACACCATACTTGATCTTTCAGCCTTTCTGCGACTTTCTATAGTTTATTTTGGTCCATGTTTGGCCAAGTCAGTATCAATGATATCAGTGTGAAACACCCGAAGCCACCTGGAGGTAAGATTTAACACTTTCTTATTCACGTTCATCTTGTTTGATCTGAAAATAAATTAACATTAACCCTAGTGCCGCGTTCATAGCTTTATTGCTGAGAAGTTTTGTGGATTATTTAATTATTTGTATATGATATCATTTATTGCTATAATACTGATTATTAAAAATACTCATTGTTCTTCAAGTTAAAGCTCATTTAAAATGTGTTTTATAGATGTAATAAAATGTATGTAATATATTTAAACAGTTGTAATAAAATGTATATGTATGTAAAGAGATGTAATAAAAATGTATATCACTTGGTTATAATCAAGTTGTCTGTATTTATCTTAATTACCAAGTCCCAGTGGCAATATGTTTTAATGACATTTTCTAATTAAAATATTAATTAGCTTGTCTTAATGTCAACATATGTGTTCATCACTAATACAAATATTATTGCCAGATCTATTTTATGATGTTATTCGGTGATACTTCTTCACCTATTGATGGTGTAGAGTAACAACCCATGTGACAACTAGAGACTGTCTGGTCAACCTGTTGAGAGTGTAACTATCGAGAATTACAGTCAGCGTGACGCATGGACATACCGATATGTAGGAGACCAGTCAACGTGACGCACGGACATACCGATAAGTAGGAGACCAGTCAACGTGACGCATGGAAATACCGATAAGTAGGAGACCAGTCAGTGTGACGCACGGACATACCGATACGTAGGAGACCAGTCAGCGTGACACACGGACATACCGATACGTAGGAGACCAGTCAGCGTGACGCACGGACATACCAATACGTAGGAGACCAGTCAGCGTGACGCACGGACATACCGATACGTAGGAGACCAGTCAACGTGACGCACGGACATACCGATACGTAGGAGACCAGTCAACGTGATGCACGGACATACCGATACTTAGGAGACCGGTTAACGTAACACATTGACATACCGATACCTAGCAGACCGATTAATGTGACGCACGTACATACCGATACGTAGGAGACCCGTCACCGTGACGCACGGATAATACCGATACCTAGGAGATCAGTTGGCGTGACGCACGGACATACCGATACTAGCAGACCAGTCAACGTGTCACATTGATATACCGATACGTAGGATACCGATTAACGCGACGCACGTACATACCGATACGTAGGAGACTAGTCAATGTGACACATCCATTTTTTTTTTTAAAAGGACACTCCTCCTCAGTGTGAACATTGTCAGTGTGCAGTAACTGTGCGCCACATTTATGTGGAGTGTGATCATCTCATGCCGACGAGATTCCCAGTCTGGAGCTCCACGCGATAAGACGTGTTTGTTTCGCGTGTGCACACTGCACGTGCTTTCGTGTGCTCGACTTGAGGGTCCTTCATTTCGTTGTTTTTGTCAGCGAAATGAAGTTTTGTACTGGGATGTATGCGGCCATTGGAACTGATTGAACGCTGGAATGCTTCTCATTTCGACAGCCTGCACCACCAGGTTGGATTCTTTTCTAGCGAGATTCCTTGCCTCCACGTCATTTCTCCTTCTGACTGTCGACTTGGTTTTTTTCGTGACTCGTATGACGGCCATTCTGCAGAACGCCACGGTTGTTCGCGTTTAGTCTCTACATGTCCGAGCCAGTCCTAGCAGCACTGGAAGATTGACCGCCCCACTCTAAGAAGAAATAGGAAGCGGGGTCGGCCCCTACTACTCTTTTTCTAGACTTTACCTTGCTTTATAGTGATACCATCTCGTATCCTCCGGAGTCGGGCCCGTCCGCACCACTATACCAAACCATGACGACTGGACTATACCCTAGTCTGATGCTCTCTCTCGTTCAGACGGATCCTGCTTCTCAAGATCTGTATTTCAGCACAGCACTACACCTTCAACGTCTATCGACTGTCAATCTAGGGGTTTTCTTGACGGGATGCAACCCATCTCGTCCCTTTAAGCTGTGCACCCAAACGGCCTTAACGAGGCCACTCGCGTGGACATATCGATCGGACTTTAAACTTTTAGATCTGCGTTCAAACTTTTATGTCGAAATTACTTCTTTTTTTTAAATATTATTAAATAGTCCGATCCTCTCTTCTTTCTCTTATTTAATTTTGGACTGTCCTTATAAAATGCTCCAAATTATATAAATATTCGGCCGAGCAGTCAATTCTTTTTATTTTTTGGCTTGTAACCTTTTTAATTTTTTTATTTATTCTATTAACTTTTTTACTAATTGCTATTTTCAAAATTCTGCCGAGTCAATGTGACACATTGCTATACGGATACGTAGGAGACCGGTCAACGTGACACATTCAGATACCGATACGTAGGAGACCGGTCAATGTGACGCAGGACAAACCGACATAACGATACTGATATTAATTTAAGTTAATCACGTAGATTACTGATATCATTTCATGTAACAGACAAAGATTACTGATAATATTTTTTTGTAAATTACGGACATTACGAATACCAAATTGTGTAAATTACGGAGACAACCAAGATGTAAAACACGGAGATTACCGATACGAACTGTATAACACAAGGCGAATACCGATAGGTAAAGCAGGGAGATTACCGATACGAACTGTATAACACACGGAGACTATCGATATGTAAAACACGGAAATTACCAATACGAATCGTATAAGACACTGAGGCTACCGATATGTAAAGCACGGATATTACCGATACGAATGGTATAAGACTCTGAGGCTTCCGATATGTAAAGCACGGAGATTACCGATACGAATGGTATAAGACTCTGAAACTACCGATATGTAAAGCACGGAGATTATCGATACTATAATTTTGTTCTATTCTTCAGAGCCTAAGAAAGGTAAAATACTAAGACTGGCGTTACCATTTTTTGACATATGAATATTGATATCTACAGACGTGACAAGCACAGATAACCTAGATGAACACTGTCAGATTAATCTAAATAACACACAGAGACAAACGAGATAAGATCACGTGGCACACGGATATTACCGAGTTCAATTTCCGTCACTTGACGTGACTCTACACGACAAGTGATCGTTAATCTTGAGTGCTGAAGGTGTTGTTTACCAAATGCCTGCGCAAATACTGTATATATTGTATAGCAAAGCAAACACACTTAAAACATTATTAAGAAATTTAAGAAAATTTAATTCTTTTAATTTTGCTTTTATCTTATGTTATATTTAGCTATTATTTTCTATTTTAATAAATACTTTAATGTAATTCAAATTATTATTATGTCATTATGTGTTTTTGATTGTTTAAACACGGTTTCAAAGAGATGTTCTATTCTTGACAACATTTGTCTTAATTGCGCATATTCTAATGCTATACCAGCGCGGAAACCAATGTTTTTATATACTCTACTAACAAGCATTGTGTTGCATTATGTTATTTTGAAAACTAGCCAGTTTGTCTTTGATTGGATAGGTTTATGTATGAACCGTAGAGTAACAGAGACTGTTCTATTTTCATATTTCAGACATTGAGTTGTACAGCCATAAAAAATTCGGAGGTACATTTGTACTTACATATAATATTTAACACGTGTGTTCATAACTGCAGGCATCGTGGGGATATCGTGTTGTTCTTTTATATGAATATGTATCTACCAACTCTTTCACTCTTCTCGGCGTACAATACTTTTCATATGTCATGGCTAAATTCTGTGCATTAAAAGATAATAAGTATTGACAAAAACATAAGTCAGTTGCTGTGCTGTTAAATACATTTTTGAGACATACAATATTCAATCTTGCTACATGGAAAAACTGATTATAATATTTGACTGCGTATATATTTTGGTGCGTGACAAAAATGCATAATGTCAGAAAAAGAAAGTATAACAGATTTTCTTTGGGGTTTGTTGCCGCTGTTCTATATTGTGCATATATGAAAAGTAATACGGGTTGAGTGATCGACACTTTTTAACTTTGCTTTGTCTCTCACCTCTATACGTATTCATCTCACGTGCCTTCCTTTTCTCGTGTCTCGATTTCCTTGGTTGCTTTATCCCTACCAGATTTGTGCTCTATTACTTCGTTGAAATTAATGTTACTTCACATTTTGGTTTTTCAAATTTTAATCAATCAAATCTAATGTATTCATCTCTGACTTAGCTTTGTTCTTGAATAACTGGCTTGACCAATGGAATTGAGCACGTGATAGTCTCATGATGACGTCAGGGATGGTCTAGGCACTTGATTAACAGTGTACGTGAGGGCGTGAAGTGAGCTCGATACACAGTGAGTGTACGTGATGGTGTGAAGTGAGTTCGATACACAGTGAGTGTACGTGAGGGTGTGAAGTGAGTTTGCGAAGTGTTTAACGTCATCTTTCAGTCCGTCAGTGCTGAACGATACACAGTGAGTGTACGTGAGGGTGTGAAGTGAGTTCGATACACAGTGAGTGTACGTGAGGGTGTGAAGTGAGTTCGATACACAGTGGGTGTACGTGAGGGTGTGAAGTGAGTTCGATACACAGTGAGTGTACGTGAGGGTGTGAAGTGAGTTCGATACGCAGTGAGTGTACGTGAGGGCGTGAAGTGAGTTTGTGAAGTGTTTAACGTCATCTTTCAGTCCGTCAGTGCTGAACGATACACAGTGAGTGTACGTGAGGGCGTGAAGTGAGTTCGATACACATTGAGTGTACGTGAGGGTGTGAAGTGAGTTCGATACACAGTGAGTGTACGTGATGGTGTGAAGTGAGTTTGTGAAGTGTTTAACGTCATCTTTCAGTCCGTCAGTGCTGAACGATACACAGTGAGTGTACGTGAGGGTGTGAAGTGAGTTCGATAAACAGTCAGTGTACGTGAGTGTGTGAAGTGAGTGCGATACACAGTGAGTGTACGTGAGGGTGTGAAGTGAGTTTGTGAAGTGTTTAACGTCGTCTTTCAGTCCGTCAGTGCTGAACGATACACAGTGAGTGTACGTGAGGGTGTGAAGTGAGTTCGATACACAGTGAGTGTACATGAGGGTGTGAAGTGAGTTCGATACACAGTGAGTGTACGTGAGGATGTGAAGTGAGTTCTATACACAGTGAGTGTACGTGAGGGTGTGAAGTGAGTTTGTGAAGTGTTTAACGTCATCTTTCAGTGCTGAACGATACACAGTATGTGTACGTGAGGGTGTGGCCTAGGTGTAAGCGAGTTTGTGAAGTGTTTAACGTCATATTTCAGTCCGTCAGTGCTGAACGATACACAGTGAGTGTACGTGAGGGTGTGAAGTGAGTTCGATACACAGTGAGTGTACGTGAGGGTGTGAAGTGATTTCGATACACAGTGAGTGTACGTGAGGGTGTGAAGTGAGTTCGATACACAGTGAGTGTACGTGAGGGTGTGAAGTGAGTTTGTGAAATGTTTAACGTTATCTTTCAGTCCGTCAGTGCTGGACGATACACAGTGAGTGTACGTGAGGGTGTGGCCTAGGTTTAAGCGAGTTTGTGAAGTGTTTAACGTCATCTTTCAGTCCGTCAGTGCAGGACGATACACAGTGAGTGTTCGTGAGGGTGAGATATAGGTGTACTCGAGTTTGTGAAGTGTTTAACGTCATCGTTTAATCCGCCAGTGCTTGACGATACACAGTGAGTGTACATGAAGGTGTGAAGTGAGTTTGTGAAGTGTTTAACGTCATCTTTCAGTCCGTCGGTGCTTGACGATACACAGTGAGTGTGCGTGAGGGTGTGGTATAGGTGTTAGCGAGGTTGTGAAGTGTTTAACATCATCTTTCAGTCCGTCAGTGCTTGACGATACACAGTGAGTGTGCGTGAGGGTGTGATATAGGTGTAAGTGAGTTTGTGAAGTGTTTAACGTCATATTTCACTCCGTCGGTGCTTGACAATACACAGTGAGTGTGCGTGAGGGTGTGATATAGGTGTAAGTGAGTTTGTGAAGTGTTTAACGTCATATTTCAGTCCGTCAGTGCTTGACGATAGACAGCGAGCGGAGTCAGATCTTCTGTACTGACGGAACACGCACGGGCCCCAATTCCGTGTCAGGTACACCGGCATGTCGTCGTCGTACCCCCCCCCCCCCCCCCCCAACGAGTGTAGAGCACGCTAGATTCACTCTTCCCCCAGGGGGGCATAGGATAGATTCGCATCTTAAAACCTCACTTACTCTCGTACAGAATTAAATGAGTATTGACATGACGTGTGTGGTCACCAGCATATTTGTCACAGGAGATATATATTATATGTTGTTTTCTCAACGCCACCATTTGTAAACTTATTGTATTGGTCAGCCAATGTTGATGATTATTCATCAACTTGTGAGTGAGCTCTTTTGAGGGTAGCTCGATGTCTAATCAAATTTTGTAGGCAAATCAGTGTTTGCAAAGTGATGTTTTCACAACAACTTATGAACTGCTACAAGTTATTGTCAATGAATTGCTATATCTAGGAAGAAAGGTATATCTTTTGCCATATAAAAATAGTCAAACGTTATTTTTAAAATGTGTACCTGTGATATTGCACTTTTAAACCTGTACCTGTGTAATCAGTACGGTCGGTTTAACTCTAGGCCGAATCTGCTAGTAAAAATTCCGGGGTGTAAGTGAGGTTGTCATATACAGAGATGTATACGCCCATAGTCACGCATACAGTTCTGCATGAATTGTGGACTTTGTTTGGTCAGTTTGTGATCACGCGGCTAGGTGTTCAAATAGCATGTTTAACAAGATTGTAGCACGTATGCTCATCAATGATAATGTAGCTGCATGTAAACTTGGCTTAGTTTATGTAAAAATAGTTCATGCAAAAAAAGTATACTTCAAATAATTGACATTCTGTTATAGAAAACCTCTCACATTTGCCTAGTAAATATTGCACCTCATAGTAAACCTGTTCTTAGATATTGTTAAAGACCACTCGCCTTGATTTATGTTGTGCTTTGTCTGTTTTCGTAGCACTAATTTTTGTTTAATTGTTTTTCAGTTTTTGCTATATTTGAAGTAAAAGATAAAGATAGAAATAATTGTTTTAAAGTATTATTCGTTATGATTATCTTTTAAATATATAGTGATTTTTTTCAATTGTTCACATGTTAAACAATTATCGTGCTAGAAATTGAAACGCATGGAGTGTTATGTTAAAATACGTTATTTTATGCTGAGTCATCCCTCATACACGTTGTAATGCCACATACAATATCAAACTGAACGATGTTATTCTATATTAATATATCATTGACACATCTTGTAATAACGCATACAATGTCAAACTGAACGATGTTATTCTATATTAATATATCACTGACACATCTTGTAATAACGCATACAATATCAAACTGAACGATGTTATTCTATATAAATATATCCCTCACACACGTTGTAATAACACATACAATATCAAACTGAACGACGTTATTCTATATTAATATATCCCTCACACACGTTGTAATAACGCATACAATATCAAACTGAACGATGTTATTCTATATTAATATATCCCTCACACACGTTGTAATAACGCATACAATATCAAACTGAACGATGTTATTCTATATTAATATATCCCTCACACACGTTGTAATAACGCATACAATATCAAACTGAACGATGTTATTCTATATTAATATATCCCTCACACACGTTGTAATAACGCATACAATATCAAACTGAACGATGTTATTCTATATTAATATATTACTGACACATCTTGTAATAACACATACAATATCAAACTGAACGATGTTATTCTATATTAATATATCACTGACACACTTTGTAATAAAACATACAATATCAAACTTATATCAAAGTGAAAAACGTTATTTTATACTGAGTCATCGCTAACACACTTTGTAATAAAAAAAATACACTAATAAACTGAACGATGTTATTTTATACTAAGTCATCCCTCACACGTTTGTAATAAAACACAATATCAAACTGAACGATGTTATTCTATATTAATATATCGCTCACACAGCTTGTAATAAAACACAATATCAAACTGAACGATGTTATTCTATATTAATATATCGCTCACACAGCTTGTAATAAAACACAATATCAAACTGAATGACAAATCCACTATAGCAGTACAATATTAAACACGTATACTGCATTGTGCTGACATTTAGACACAGACACATTAGTATATCACTATTATCACATAGTCAAGCCTTGTTCATTATACTGTTAACAGTATTTATTGAGTGTATTTATACTGAATTCAGATTTGGACACATACACATTTTATCTGTATAATTGTCACAGTAGTATAGTATAATTGGTGTTAATTACAGTATGTATTAATACACGTATTACTATTAAAGTATCGCTGTACATATTGTACTACAATTGTACTTTACTTCAGTATAACGTGATGCTTGTACGTCATTAAACATAGTGGTTGGAACTCCTAATCACACAGACACAAAGCAGCTGGAGATATAATAACTATTTAATGCACGCATAGGCGGATGGGCGGACAGACGGATATGAACACGCACACACACACACGCACAATACGATTGTCATGCGTGTACTTTCCTTAGGCATATGCTTATCAGTCTACGATCACACGTCTATGCTGTATTTCAATGTATTGCGAGACCAGTATTTCAGTATGTTACGCTATCTGTGTTTGACTTGGTTTCAGTCTACTCGTCTCTGTACAGCAGCTCGCACATGGAGACGAGCACGTCGATCGTCGAGGGGGTCGGGCTCTACCTGTTCGGTATCTACCACGTGGTCGTGATCATCGTCCTCATCAACATGCTGATCGCCATGATGAGCCACACCTTCGAGGACATCCAGGTGAAAATAGCATCCATCTGACTCGGTCTAGTACATAGATGTATTGTGTATAGACGATCATTGTAGAGAGGTTAGACGATCGTTATGGAAAGTGACAATCATCATACAGGTATATTAGAGGTTGGACTATCGTTATGGGAAGTGACAATCATATTACAGGTACAGTAGAGGTTAGACGATCGTTATGGAAAGTGATAATCATCTTACAGGTATATTAGAGGTTGGACTATCGTTATGGGAAGTGCCAATCATATTACAGGTACAGTAGAGGTTAGCCTATCTTTATGGGAAGTGACAGTCATATTACAGGTACAGTAGAGGTTAGACGATCGTTATGGGAAGTGACAATCATCTTACAGGTATATTAGAGGTTGGACTATCGTTATGGGAAGTGACAGTCATATTACAGGTACAGTAGAGGTTAGACGATCGTTATGTGAAGTGACAATCATCTTACAGGTATATTAGAGGTTAGACTATCTTTATGGGAAGTGACAGTCATATTACAGGTACAGTACAGGTTAGACGATCGTTATGGGAAGTGACAATCATCTTACAGGTATATTAGAGGTTGGACTATCGTTATGGGAAGTGACAGTCATATTACAGGTACAGTAGAGGTTAGACTATCGTTATGGGAAGTGACAATCATCTTACAGGTATATTAGAGGTTGGACTATCGTTATGGGAAGTGACAGTCATATTACAGGTACAGTAGAGGTTAGACGATCGTTATGGGAAGTGACAATCATTTTACAGGTATATTAGAGGTTGGACTATCGTTATGGGAAGTGACACTCACCTTACAGGTATATTAGAGGTTAGACTATCTTTATGGGAAGTGACACTCATCTTACAGGTATATTAGAGGTTGGACTATCGTTATGGGAAGTGACAATCATATTACAGGTACAGTAGAGGTTAGACGATCGTTATGGGAAGTGACAATCATCTTACAGGTATATTAGAGGTTGGACTATCGTTATGGGAAGTGACAGTCATATTACAAGTATATTAGAGGTTAGACGATCGTTATGGGAAGTGACAGTCATATTACAGGTACAGTAGAGGTTAGACGATCGTTATGGGAAGTGACAGTCATATTACAGGTACAGTAGAGGTTAGACTATCGTTATGGGAAGTGACAGTCATATTACAGGTACAGTAGAGGTTAGACGATCGTTATGGGAAGTGACAGTCATATTACAGGTATATTAGAGGTTAGACTATCTTTATGGGAAGTGACAGTCATATTACAGGTATATTAGAGGTTAGACTATCGTTATGGGAAGTGACAATCATCTTACAGGTATATTAGAGGTTAGACTATCTTTATGGGAAGTGACAGTCATAGTACAGGTATATTAGAGGTTGGACTATCGTTATGGGAAGTGACAATCATATTACAGGTACAGTAGAGGTTAGACGATCGTTATGGGAAGTGACAGTCATATTACAGGTATATTAGAGGTTAGACGATCGTTATGGGACGTGGCACTCATCTTACAGGCACAGTAGATAGTTTAGATTAGAGATATGACAACATCGTTATTGGAAGTGGAGGTCTTCTAGAAGCGGTTAGATCTACTGTAAATATGCGTTAGTACATTGTTTATTATCAATCTGTTGGGTATTTCATATATAACTATAGTAAACCTTGGTTGAAATAGAACTGAAATCAGTTAACAAACAGTTATCCTTATTACGGGTCATATGAACGGATATTGGGATTGGCAATGTAAGAAGAACGTGAGGCCCACGAACAAACTAATGAATGACAGTGGACCACCACCCACCACCGCCCCAGTATTCGAAGCACAAACTGACCTGTCCGTGGTTCATGAGAGCTTACAGTGATAACCATATACTATTGACTCTGTCTTGTACAGATTTCTCATCTAGAATTTGTCAGTGCTTTAATTAATGTGATTATATTCCCCCACTAGAAAGGACAACGCGTATGACACTCATTCTCACTAAACCAGTGCATTTCATTGTAAACAATGTGGTAAAATGAAGGGGCCGAATTTACAAAGCCTGGTTTAGATTTACACGCTGATACTACATACATTTACAATGTTTAGATTTACACGCTGATACTACATACATTTACAATGTTTAGATTTACACGCTGATACTACATACATTTACAATGTTTACACGCTGATACTACATACATTTACAATGTTTACACGCTGATACTACATACATTTACAATGTTTACACGCTGATACTACATACATTTACAATGTTTAGATTCACACGCTGATACTACATACATTTACAATGTTTAGATTTACACGCTGATACTACATACATTTACAATGTTTAGATTTACACGCTGATACTACATACATTTACAATGTTTACACGCTGATACTACATACATTTACAATGTTTACACGCTGATACTACATACATTTACAATGTTTACACGCTGATACTACATACATTTACAATGTTTAGATTTACACGCTGATACTACATACATTTACAATGTTTACACGCTGATACTACATACATTTACAATGTTTACACGCTGATACTACATACATTTACAATGTTTACACGCTGATACTACATACATTTACAATGTTTAGATTTACACGCTGATACTACATACATTTACAATGTTTACATGCTGATACTACATACATTTACAATGTTTAGATTTACACGCTGATACTACATACATTTACAATGTTTACACGCTGATACTACATACATTTACAATGTTTACACGCTGATACTACATACATTTACAATGTTTAGATTTACACGCTGATACTACATACATTTACAATGTTTACACGCTGATACTACATACATTTACAATGTTTACACGCTGATACTACATACATTTACAATGTTTACACGCTGATACTACATACATTTACAATGTTTAGATTTACACGCTGATACTACATACATTTACAATGTTTAGATTTACACGCTGATACTACATACATTTACAATGTTTAGATTTACACGCTGATACTACATACATTTACAATGTTTACACGCTGATACTACATACATTTACAATGTTTACACGCTGATACTACATACATTTACAATGTTTACACGCTGATACTACATACATTTACAATGTTTACACGCTGATACTACATACATTTACAATGTTTAGATTTACACGCTGATACTACATACATGTACAATGTTTACACGCTGATATTACATACATTTACAATGTTTACACGCTGATACTACATACATTTACAATGTTTACACGCTGATACTACATACATTTACAATGTTTACACGCTGATACTACATACGTTTACAATGTTTAGATTTACACGCTGATACTACATACATGTACAATGTTTACACGCTGATATTACATACATTTACAATGTTTACACGCTGATACTACATACATTTACAATGTTTACACGCTGATACTACATACATTTACAATGTTTAGACAGGTTTCCTTAATTCAGCCCATAGTGTTCTAATTTAGAAAATGATGATTGTAATTTTATTTACAGCATATGTGGAATGTAAATCTATTTCTATTTTAACATCATCAAAGTACTTTTCACTGAACATGTTGTTGAAAATGACTACCCTCTCGTGTGTTTTAATGCAGATAACATGTTCGTTACTCGGAAATGTGTACTATAAATTGGCAAACTATAAGTATATTTGTTGTGACCCCTGTAGACAAGTCCAGATGAATGTGCTAGAACACAGCTGTAAGGTACATCATTAACTTGGCATGATATGTCCTTTGCTGCTGATGTTTCCATTTAAGGATTGTCTGTTATTTCGTTTATGTTCATTTGGGGTATGAACAAAACAAAATCATCCACAAACTGTTTGAATCGGCGAGGCCGTTCTTACAAAAGTTTTCAGATTTTTATATTATACCCAGATAAACGTAAAAGAAATAGCAGACAATACTTATAATTAAATTTAATTTAAACTGAAATTTAATTATTCATGAATGACAACAAAGCAAACTGTGCTGTGTTGTAGACTGACTGTGACGTGGAGTGGAAGTTCGCGCGCACCAAGCTGTGGTTGAACTACATGGACGAGGGCAGCACGCTGCCCGTCCCCTTCAACATGATCCCCACCCCCAAGTCGTTCAGCTACATCTTCAGCTTCTGCCAGATCATCGTCAAGCCCAACACCAACAGCTTTCTCGACTTCGAGAAAACCAGGAAACAGACATTTCTCAAGGTGCGGTCTTAGTCATCCTTTCCCTTTCTCAGAGTCATAGTCGTCCTTTCCCTCTCTTAGAGTCATAGTCATCCTTTTCCTCTCTCAGAGTCATAGTCGTTCTTTCCCTCTCTCAGAGTCAGAGTCGTCGTTTACCTCTCTCAGAGTCATAGTCGTCCTTTCGATCTCTCAGTCATAATCGTTCTTTCCCTCTATCAGAGTCACAGACGTCTTTTACCTCTCTCATAGTCATAGTCGTCCTTTCGCTCTCTCAGAGTCAAAGTCGTCCTTTCCCTCTCTCAGAGTCATAGTCGTCCTTTCCCTCTCTTAGTGACTGTCTTCCTTTCCCTCTCTCAGAGTCATAGTCGTCCTTTCTCTCTGTCAGAGTCATAGTCGTCCTTTCCTTCTCTCAGAGTCATAGCCATCCTTTCCTTCTCTCAGAATCTTAGTCGTCCTTTCCCTCTCTCAGTCATAGTCGTCCTTTCCCTCTCTTAGTGACTGTGGTCCTTTCCCTCTCTCAGAGTCATAGTCGTCCTTTCCCCCTCTCAGAGTCATAGTCGTCCTTTCCCTCTCTCAGAGTCACAGTCATCCTTTCCCTCTCTTAGAGTCATAGTTGTCCTTTCCCTCTCTTAGAGTCATAGTCGTCCTTTCCCTCTCTCAGAGTCATAGTTGTCCATTCCCTCTTTTAGAGTCATAGTCGTCATTTCCTTCTCTCAGAGTCATAGTCATCCTTTCGCTCTCTCGGAGTCTAGTCGTCTTTTCTCTCTCTTAGAGTCATAGTCATGCTTTCGCTCTCTCGGAGTCATAGTCATCGTTTCTCTCTCTTAGAGTCACTGTCAGTGAACGGTAATATGACCTGGTGCTTATAAAACGTTTAGAGTCTAGACTCAATACTCAAATAGAGTCTGCGACAATAATGTCATGACAACGCCATACAAATTGTATGCGTGTGACATCATTAGAGATTGAGTCTGGACTCTTAAACGTTGTATAAGCACGGGCCCTGGTGCTTTATGTCAATACAAATGAATGTATACTGAACACTAACAACACGCACATGAGGTTAATGATCAGATTGCAGTAAGTTTAATTCATTACAAACGCTCGATTTTATGAAACAATAAATAATATATCGACCTATAATTCTCCTGAATCCCATTGTGTTGTTAATCCCTTCTTTAAAAACACAATTTACTGTGTTGTTAATCCCTTATCTGAGAACACAATTTACTGTGTTGTTAATCCCTTCTCTGAGAACACAATTTACTGTGTTGTAAATCCCTTCTCTGAGAACACAATTTACTGTGTTGTTAATCCCAACTCTGAGAACACAATTTACTGTTTTGTTAATCCCTTCTCTGAGAACACAATTTATTGTTTTGTTAATCCCTTCTTTGAGAACACTATTTACTGTGTTGTTAATCCCAACTCTGAGAACACAATTTACTGTGTTGTTAATCCCAACTCTGAGAACACTATTTACTGTGTTGTTACTCCCAACTCTGAGAACACAATTTACTGTGTTGTTAATCCCAACTCTGAGAACACAATTTACTGTGTTGTTAATCCCAACTCTGAGAACACAATTTACTGTGTTGTAAATCCCTTCTTTGAGAACACAATTTACTGTGTTGTTAATCCCTTCTCTGAGAACACATTTTACTGTGTTGTTAATCCCTTCTCTGAGAACACAATTTACTGTGTTGTAAATTCCTTCTCTGAGAACACAATTTACTGTGTTGTTAATCCCTTCTCTGAGAACACAATTTATTGTTTTGTTAATCCCTTCTTTGAGAACACAATTTACTGTCACAGCTGACAGTTCATTTCGTTTGGTGTTTAGTATATATTTCCACAGTCATGTTATAAACAATAACACAATACTCACGTGAGTGGCTGGTTGTTCGTTCAGTAGTAGACACGGGTCGTTATAATTTCACAATAACACAATACTCACGTGAGTCGCTGGCTCATCGTTCAGCAGGAGACACGGGTCGTTATAATTTCAAAACAGCACAATACTCACGTGAGTGGCTGGCTGATCGTTCAGCAGTAGACACGGGTCGTTATAATTTCAAAACAACACAATACTCACGTGAGTGGCTGGCTGATCGTTCAGCAGTAGACACGGGTCGTTATAATTTCAAAACAGCACAATACTCACGTGAGTGGCTGGCTGATCGTTCAGCAGTAGACACGGGTCGTTGTAATTTCACAATAAAACAATACTCACGTGAGTGGCTGGCTGTTCGTTCAGCAGTAGACACGGGTCGTTATAATTTCACAATAACACAATACTCACGTGAGTGGCTGCGTGGCTGGCTGATCTTTCAGCAGGAGACACGGGTCGTTATAATTATACAATAACACAATACTCACGTGAGTGGCTGGCTCATCGTTCAGCAGGAGATTGGCAAAAAACAAAAACATAATGGATAGTCAAATTCGTCTTATCGCACTTAAAAAAACCCTAAATAGTAGTGACGATAATGTTGTGCTTACGTTCATTACCGTAATAGACAGGGGGTTCTCGTACGGGGGGGGGGGGGGGGGGAGAGCAAATCCGGGCCAAAAGAATGATACAAATATTGGAGCAAAACGTGCTAACCTGAGACCTTTTTACAATGTGTTTCCATCATTCTACCATCAAAATTACTAACCCTATATAGCTGTTTGGTAGTACTGCTGATATGAATAAATGTTGTTGTCGAGATTCTGGAAAAACCAGCCTGCACCCCCCCCCCCCCCCCCAAAAAACAAAACAAACCCACACACCTACAGAAATGGGAGCCCTTACGCCGATGCTAACGTCAGTAAGGCTCAAGCACGCTGCCACTTGTTTTGTGGATCGTCTTACCATAACAGGAGTTTTTAGTGTCAGTGTGTTGTGGTATAAAGACGAAACAACAAGACAGGGGCATATAGCGGTACACGCCAAGTCGGTGAAAATCAATTCCATTTGACCGGAGAGGTGTTTCATAGGCGCTACATTGTTAAGAAAGTGGCGCCGTGGAAACATCTACCTGGTCGGGTGGGACTATCAACAAACATCTACCTGGTCGGGTGGGACTATCAACAAACATCTACCTGGTCGGGTGGGACTATCAACAAACATCTACCTGGTCGGGTGGGACTATCAACAAACATCTACCTGGTCGGGGGGACTATCAACAAGCATCTACCTGGTTTGGTGGGACTATCAACAAACATATACCTGGTCTAGTGGGACTATCAACAACAATCTACCTGGTCGGGTGGGAATATCAACAAACATATACCTGGTCGGGTGGGACTATCAACACACATCTACCTAGTCGGGTGGGACTATCAACAAACATCTACATGGTCGGGGGGACTATCAACAAACATCTACCTGGCTGGATGGGACTATCAACAAACATCTACCTGGTCGGGTGGGACTATCAACAAACATCTACCTGGTGGGGTGGGACTATCAACAAACATCTACCTGGTCGGATGGGACTAACGACACACATCTGCCTGGTCGGGTGGGACTATCAATAAACATCTACCTGATCGGGTGGGAATATCAACAAACATCTACCTGGTCGGGTGGGATTAACGACACACATCTGCCTGGTCGGGTGGGACTATCAATAAACATCTACCTGATCGGATGGGACTATCAACAAACATCTACCTGGTCGGGTGGGACTGTTAACAAACATCTACCTGGTCGGATGGAGCTAACAACAAACATCTACCTGGTCGAATGGGGCTAACAACAAACATCTACCTGGTCGGGTGGGACTATCCACAAACATCTACCTGGTCGGGTGGGACTATCAATAAATACCTGGTCGGGTGAGACAAACAACAAACATCTACCTAGTCGGGTGGGACTATCAACAAACATCTACCTGGTCGGGTGGGACTATTAACAAATATCTACCTGGTCGGGTGGGGCTAACAACAAACATCTACTTGGTCGGGTGGTAATATCAACAAACATCTACCTGGTCGGGTGGGACTAACGACACACATCTACCTGGTCGGGTGGGACTAACGACACACATCTACCTGGTCGGATGGGGCTAACAACAAACATCTACCTAGTCGGATGATCCTATCAACAAACATCTACCTGGTCGGGTGGGACTAACGACACACATCTGTCTGGTCGGGTGGGAATATCAACAAACATCTACCTGGTCGGGTGGGACTATCAATAAACATCTACCTGATCGGGTGGGACTATCAGCAAACAACTACCTGGTCGGATGCGGCTAACAACAAACATCTACCTGGTGGGGTGGGACTATCAACAAATATCTACCTGGTCGGGTGGGACTATCAATAAACATCTACCTAGTCGGATGATCCTATCAACAAACGTCTACCTGGTCGGGTGGGGCTAACAACAAACTCTGCCAACAGTCAGATAGATAAATAGACAAGTGGATAAATGGATGATGGATGGATAGAGAGAGAGAGAGAGAGAGAGAGAGAGAGAGAGAGAGAGAGAGAGAGAGAGAGAGAGAGAGAGAGAGAGAGAGAGAGAGAGCGAGAGAGAAGACAGACAGACGTTAACTGGCGTACTGTTAGACTGTATGTATAACGTGAGTAGATGATTTACCTATTTCCATTCGTCCATTATAACCCACCGTGCAGCATCGTCTGTTACAGAAAAGGCGGGAGAACGTGTGCAAGACGCTCGACCTGAAGATGGACGAGACGTCGTACTCGGACATCATGCACCGCCTCGTCAAGCGATACCTCTTCAAGCTGGAGCGCGCCAAGGACGAGAGGGACTCACGTAAGTCTGTTCACTCGACATTCACTCGGTGTTCATTCGACCTCTTCTCGACGTTAATACGACGTCATTCGACCTTTATTTGACGTTCACACGACGTTTACTCGATCTTTACTCGACGTTAGCATGACTTTCACTCGATGTTCACTCGACGTTTACTCGACGTTCACACGACGTTCACTCGACCTTTACTCGACGTTTATTCGATGTTAACTTGTATATAAAAGTCGAGTAAATCAGCAGGTGACTTAATAAATGGTCTGACGAAATATGGTCTAAAAGTAAATATTAGTGCATATACCTTACTTTTAATACTTTACTTTATACAAATAGCTACATAGTCTTCATATTTCACTTGTTGTCGACAGGATGGTAGATCAGTTAATTATGATTATGAAGCAGTAAAGTGACAAATTAGTCTAGCAAGCGACTGCGATCGTTCGCCCTCCTGAACTTCCTTCAGGTTTGTCACAGGCATCAGAGTGAAATCGCGTGTACGATCGCCAGAATGTAGGGACTGTAACGGTTCTTGCCTTTAACACTTTGAAAGCCCAGATTGTGGACGTCAATGTTTACATGTCACTCATATTGGCGAGACTGCACTGAAGCCTTTAATCTAGTTTGACAAGCACGGGACCAGTATTATTAGCATGTAGGTACATCTGTGATGACGATGATTATCATATTGGCGAGACTCCACTAAAGCCTTTAATCTAGTTTGACAAGCACGGGACCAGTATTGTTAGCATGTAGGTACATCTGTGATGAAGATGATTATCATATTGGCGAGACTGCACTAAAGCCTTTAATCTAGTTTGACAAGCACGGGACCAGTATTGTTAGCATGTAGGTACGTCTGTGATGAAGATGATTATCATATTGGCTAGACTGCACTAAACCCTTTAATCTAGTTTGACAAGCACGGGACCAGTATTGTTAGCATGTAGGTACGTCTGTGATGACGATGATTATCATATTGGCGAGACTGCACTAAAGCCTTTAATCTAGTTTGACAAGCACGGGACCAGTATTGTTAGCATATAGGTACATATGTGATGAAGATGATTATCATATTGGCGAGACTGCACTAAAGCCTTTAATCTAGTTTGACAAGCACGAGACCAGTATTGTTAGCATATAGGTACATCTGTGATGAAGATGATTATCATATTGGCGAGACTGCACTAAAGCCTTTAATCTAGTTTGACAAATACGGGACCAGTATTGTTAGCATGTAGGTACATCTGTGATGAAGATGATTATCATATTGGCGAGACTGCACTAAAGCCTTTAATCTAGTTTGACAAGCACGGGACCAGTATTGTTAGCATGTAGGTACATCTGTGATGAAGATGATTATCATATTGGCGAGACTGCACTAAAGCCTTTAATCTAGTTTGACAAGCACGGGACCAGTATTGTTAGCAGGTAGGTACATCTGTGATGAAGATGATTATCATATTGGCGAGACTGCACTAAAGCCTTTAATCTAGTTTGACAAGCACGGGACCAGTATTGTTAGCATGTAGGTACATCTGTGATGAAGATGATTATCATATTGGCGAGACTGCACTAAAGCCTTTAATCTAGTTTGACAAGCACGGGACCAGTATTTTTAGCATGTAGGTACATCTGTGATGAAGATGATTATCATATTGGCGAGACTGCACTAAAGCCTTTAATCTAGTTTGACAAGCACGGGACCAGTATTGTTAGCATGTAGGTACGTCTGTGATGACGATGATTATCATATTGGCGAGACTGCACTAAAGCCTTTAATCTAGTTTGACAAGCACGGGACCAGTATTGTTAGCATGTAGGTACATCTGTGATGAAGATGATTATCATATTGGCGAGACTGCACTAAAGCCTTTAATCTAGTTTGACAAGCACGGGACCAGTATTGTTAGCATGTAGGTACATCTGTGATGAAGATGATTATCATATTGGCGAGACTGCACTAAAGCCTTTAATCTAGTTTGACAAGCACGGGACCAGTATTGTTAGCATGTAGGTACATCTGTGATGAAGATGATTATCATATTGGCGAGACTGCACTAAAGCCTTTAATCTAGTTTGACAAGCACGGGACCAGTATTGTTAGCATGTAGGTACATCTGTGATGAAGATGATTATCATATTGGCGAGACTGCACTAAAGCCTTTAATCTAGTTTGACAAGCACGGGACCAGTATTGTTAGCATGTAGGTACATCTGTGATGAAGATGATTATCATATTGGCGAGACTGCACTAAAGCCTTTAATCTAGTTTGACAAGCACGGGACCAGTATTGTTAGCATGTAGGTACATCTGTGATGACGATGATTATCATATTGGCGAGACTGCACTAAAGCCTTTAATCTAGTTTGACAAGCACGGGACCAGTATTGTTAGCATGTAGGTACATCTGTGATGAAGATGATTATCATATTGGCGAGACTGCACTAAAGCCTTTAATCTAGTTTGACAAGCACGGGACCAGTATTGTTAGCATGTAGGTACATCTGTGATGAAGATGATTATCATATTGGCGAGACTGCACTAAAGCCTTTAATCTAGTTTGACAAGCACGGGACCAGTATTGTTAGCATGTAGGTACATCTGTGATGAAGATGATTATCATATTGGCGAGACTGCACTAAAGCCTTTAATCTAGTTTGACAAGCACGGGACCAGTATTGTTAGCATGTAGGTACATCTGTGATGAAGATGATTATCATATTGGCGAGACTGCACTAAAGCCTTTAATCTAGTTTGACAAGCACGGGACCAGTATTGTTAGCATGTAGGTACATCTGTGATGACGATGATTATCATATTGGCGAGACTGCACTAAAGCCTTTAATCTAGTTTGACAAGCACGGGACCAGTATTGTTAGCATGTAGGTACATCTGTGATGAAGATGATTATCATATTGGCGAGACTGCACTAAAGCCTTTAATCTAGTTTGACAAGCACGGGACCAGTATTGTTAGCATGTAGGTACATCTGTGATGAAGATGATTATCATATTGGCGAGACTGCACTAAAGCCTTTAATCTAGTTTGACAAGCACGGGACCAGTATTGTTAGCATGTAGGTACATCTGTGATGAAGATGATTATCATATTGGCGAGACTGCACTAAAGCCTTTAATCTAGTTTGACAAGCACGGGACCAGTATTGTTAGCATGTAGGTACATCTGTGATGAAGATGATTATCATATTGGCGAGACTGCACTAAAGCCTTTAATCTAGTTTGACAAGCACGGGGACCAGTATTGTTAGCATGTAGGTACATCTGTGATGAAGATGATTATCATATTGGCGAGACTGCACTAAAGCCTTTAATCTAGTTTGACAAGCACGGGACCAGTATTGTTAGCATGTAGGTACATCTGTGATGACGATGATTATCATATTGGCGAGACTGCACTAAAGCCTTTAATCTAGTTTGACAAGCACGGGACCAGTATTGTTAGCATGTAGGTACATCTGTGATGAAGATGATTATCATATTGGCGAGACTGCACTAAAGCCTTTAATCTAGTTTGACAAGCACGGGACCAGTATTGTTAGCATGTAGGTACATCTGTGATGAAGATGATTATCATATTGGCGAGACTGCACTAAAGCCTTTAATCTAGTTTGACAAGCACGGGACCAGTATTGTTAGCATGTAGGTACATCTGTGATGAAGATGATTATCATATTGGCGAGACTGCACTAAAGCCTTTAATCTAGTTTGACAAGCACGGGACCAGTATTGTTAGCATGTAGGTACATCTGTGATGAAGATGATTATCATATTGGCGAGACTGCACTAAAGCCTTTAATCTAGTTTGACAAGCACGGGACCAGTATTGTTAGCATGTAGGTACATCTGTGATGAAGATGATTATCATATTGGCGAGACTGCACTAAAGCCTTTAATCTAGTTTGACAAGCACGGGACCAGTATTGTTAGCATGTAGGTACATCTGTGATGAAGATGATTATCATATTGGCGAGACTGCACTAAAGCCTTTAATCTAGTTTGACAAGCACGGGACCAGTATTGTTAGCATGTAGGTACATCTGTGATGAAGATGATTATCATATTGGCGAGACTGCACTAAAGCCTTTAATCTAGTTTGACAAGCACGGGACCAGTATTGTTAGCATGTAGGTACATCTGTGATGAAGATGATTATCATATTGGCGAGACTGCACTAAAGCCTTTAATCTAGTTTGACAAGCACGGGACCAGTATTGTTAGCATGTAGGTACATCTGTGATGAAGATGATTATCATATTGGCGAGACTGCACTAAAGCCTTTAATCTAGTTTGACAAGCACGGGACCAGTATTGTTAGCATGTAGGTACATCTGTGATGAAGATGATTATCATATTGGCGAGACTGCACTAAAGCCTTTAATCTAGTTTGACAAGCACGGGACCAGTATTGTTAGCATGTAGGTACATCTGTGATGAAGATGATTATCATATTGGCGAGACTGCACTAAAGCCTTTAATCTAGTTTGACAAGCACGGGACCAGTATTGTTAGCATGTAGGTACATCTGTGATGAAGATGATTATCATATTGGCGAGACTGCACTAAAGCCTTTAATCTAGTTTGACAAGCACGGGACCAGTATTGTTAGCATGTAGGTACATCTGTGATGAAGATGATTATCATATTGGCGAGACTGCACTAAAGCCTTTAATCTAGTTTGACAAGCACGGGACCAGTATTGTTAGCATGTAGGTACATCTGTGATGAAGATAATTGGCGAGACTGCACTAAAGCCTTTAATCTAGTTTGACAAGCACGGGACCAGTATTGTTAGCATGTAGGTACATCTGTGATGAAGATGATTATCATATTGGCGAGACTGCACTAAAGCCTTTAATCTAGTTTGACAAGCACGGGACCAGTATTGTTAGCATGTAGGTACATCTGTGATGAAGATGATTATCATATTGGCGAGACTGCACTAAAGCCTTTAATCTAGTTTGACAAGCACGGGACCAGTATTGTTAGCATGTAGGTACATCTGTGATGAAGATGATTATCATATTGGCGAGACTGCACTAAAGCCTTTAATCTAGTTTGACAAGCACGGGACCAGTATTGTTAGCATGTAGGTACATCTGTGATGAAGATGATTATCATATTGGCGAGACTGCACTAAAGCCTTTAATCTAGTTTGACAAGCACGGGACCAGTATTGTTAGCATGTAGGTACATCTGTGATGAAGATGATTATCATATTGGCGAGACTGCACTAAAGCCTTTAATCTAGTTTGACAAGCACGGGACCAGTATTGTTAGCATGTAGGTACATCTGTGATGAAGATGATTATCATATTGGCGAGACTGCACTAAAGCCTTTAATCTAGTTTGACAAGCACGGGACCAGTATTGTTAGCATGTAGGTACATCTGTGATGAAGATGATTATCATATTGGCGAGACTGCACTAAAGCCTTTAATCTAGTTTGACAAGCACGGGACCAGTATTGTTAGCATGTAGGTACATCTGTGATGAAGATGATTATCATATTGGCGAGACTGCACTAAAGCCTTTAATCTAGTTTGACAAGCACGGGACCAGTATTGTTAGCATGTAGGTACATCTGTGATGAAGATGATTATCATATTGGCGAGACTGCACTAAAGCCTTTAATCTAGTTTGACAAGCACGGGACCAGTATTGTTAGCATGTAGGTACATCTGTGATGAAGATGATTATCATATTGGCGAGACTGCACTAAAGCCTTTAATCTAGTTTGACAAGCACGGGACCAGTATTGTTAGCATGTAGGTACATCTGTGATGAAGATGATTATCATATTGGCGAGACTGCACTAAAGCCTTTAATCTAGTTTGACAAGCACGGGACCAGTATTGTTAGCATGTAGGTACATCTGTGATGAAGATGATTATCATATTGGCGAGACTGCACTAAAGCCTTTAATCTAGTTTGACAAGCACGGGACCAGTATTGTTAGCATGTAGGTACATCTGTGATGAAGATGATTATCATATTGGCGAGACTGCACTAAAGCCTTTAATCTAGTTTGACAAGCACGGGACCAGTATTGTTAGCATGTAGGTACATCTGTGATGAAGATGATTATCATATTGGCGAGACTGCACTAAAGCCTTTAATCTAGTTTGACAAGCACGGGACCAGTATTGTTAGCATGTAGGTACATCTGTGATGAAGATGATTATCATATTGGCGAGACTGCACTAAAGCCTTTAATCTAGTTTGACAAGCACGGGACCAGTATTGTTAGCATGTAGGTACATCTGTGATGAAGATGATTATCATATTGGCGAGACTGCACTAAAGCCTTAAATCTAGTTTGACAAGCACGGGACCAGTATTGTTAGCATGTAGGTACATCTGTGATGAAGATGATTATCATATTGGCGAGACTGCACTAAAGCCTTTAATCTAGTTTGACAAGCACGGGACCAGTATTGTTAGCATGTAGGTACATCTGTGATGAAGATGATTATCATATTGGCGAGACTGCACTAAAGCCTTTAATCTAGTTTGACAAGCACGGGACCAGTATTGTTAGCATGTAGGTACATCTGTGATGAAGATGATTATCATATTGGCGAGACTGCACTAAAGCCTTTAATCTAGTTTGACAAGCACGGGACCAGTATTGTTAGCATGTAGGTACATCTGTGATGAAGATAATTGGCGAGACTGCACTAAAGCCTTTAATCTAGTTTGACAAGCACGGGACCAGTATTGTTAGCATGTAGGTACATCTGTGATGAAGATGATTATCATATTGGCGAGACTGCACTAAAGCCTTTAATCTAGTTTGACAAGCACGGGACCAGTATTGTTAGCATGTAGGTACATCTGTGATGAAGATGATTATCATATTGGCGAGACTGCACTAAAGCCTTTAATCTAGTTTGACAAGCACGGGACCAGTATTGTTAGCATGTAGGTACATCTGTGATGAAGATGATTATCATATTGGCGAGACTGCACTAAAGCCTTTAATCTAGTTTGACAAGCACGGGACCAGTATTGTTAGCATGTAGGTACATCTGTGATGAAGATGATTATCATATTGGCGAGACTGCACTAAAGCCTTTAATCTAGTTTGACAAGCACGGGACCAGTATTGTTAGCATGTAGGTACATCTGTGATGAAGATGATTATTATCATATTGGCGAGACTGCACTAAAGCCTTTAATCTAGTTTGACAAGCACGGGACCAGTATTGTTAGCATGTAGGTACATCTGTGATGAAGATGATTATCATATTGGCGAGACTGCACTAAAGCCTTTAATCTAGTTTGACAAGCACGGGACCAGTATTGTTAGCATGTAGGTACATCTGTGATGAAGATGATTATCATATTGGCGAGACTGCACTAAAGCCTTTAATCTAGTTTGACAAGCACGGGACCAGTATTGTTAGCATGTAGGTACATCTGTGATGAAGATGATTATCATATTGGCGAGACTGCACTAAAGCCTTTAATCTAGTTTGACAAGCACGGGACCAGTATTGTTAGCATGTAGGTACATCTGTGATGAAGATGATTATCATATTGGCGAGACTGCACTAAAGCCTTTAATCTAGTTTGACAAGCACGGGACCAGTATTGTTAGCATGTAGGTACATCTGTGATGAAGATGATTATCATATTGGCGAGACTGCACTAAAGCCTTTAATCTAGTTTGACAAGCACGGGACCAGTATTGTTAGCATGTAGGTACATCTGTGATGAAGATAATAATAATTGGCGAGACTGCACTAAAGCCTTTAATCTAGTTTGACAAGCACGGGACCAGTATTGTTAGCATGTAGGTACATCTGTGATGAAGATGATTATCATATTGGCGAGACTGCACTAAAGCCTTTAATCTAGTTTGACAAGCACGGGACCAGTATTGTTAGCATGTAGGTACATCTGTGATGAAGATGATTATCATATTGGCGAGACTGCACTAAAGCCTTTAATCTAGTTTGACAAGCACGGGACCAGTATTGTTAGCATGTAGGTACATCTGTGATGAAGATGATTATCATATTGGCGAGACTGCACTAAAGCCTTTAATCTAGTTTGACAAGCACGGGACCAGTATTGTTAGCATGTAGGTACATCTGTGATGAAGATGATTATCATATTGGCGAGACTGCACTAAAGCCTTTAATCTAGTTTGACAAGCACGGGACCAGTATTGTTAGCATGTAGGTACATCTGTGATGAAGATGATTATCATATTGGCGAGACTGCACTAAAGCCTTTAATCTAGTTTGACAAGCACGGGACCAGTATTGTTAGCATGTAGGTACATCTGTGATGAAGATGATTATCATATTGGCGAGACTGCACTAAAGCCTTTAATCTAGTTTGACAAGCACGGGACCAGTATTGTTAGCATGTAGGTACATCTGTGATGAAGATGATTATCATATTGGCGAGACTGCACTAAAGCCTTTAATCTAGTTTGACAAGCACGGGACCAGTATTGTTAGCATGTAGGTACATCTGTGATGAAGATGATTATCATATTGGCGAGACTGCACTAAAGCCTTTAATCTAGTTTGACAAGCACGGGACCAGTATTGTTAGCATGTAGGTACATCTGTGATGAAGATGATTATCATATTGGCGAGACTGCACTAAAGCCTTTAATCTAGTTTGACAAGCACGGGACCAGTATTGTTAGCATGTAGGTACATCTGTGATGAAGATGATTAGCATGTATGTATCTTTGATGAAAATAATTGGCGAGACTGCACTAAAGCCTTTAATCTAGTTTGACAAGCACGGGACCAGTATTGTTAGCATGTAGGTACATCTGTGATGAAGATGATTATCATATTGGCGAGACTGCACTAAAGCCTTTAATCTAGTTTGACAAGCACGGGACCAGTATTGTTAGCATGTAGGTACATCTGTGATGAAGATGATTATCATATTGGCGAGACTGCACTAAAGCCTTTAATCTAGTTTGACAAGCACGGGACCAGTATTGTTAGCATGTAGGTACATCTGTGATGAAGATGATTATCATATTGGCGAGACTGCACTAAAGCCTTTAATCTAGTTTGACAAGCACGGGACCAGTATTGTTAGCATGTAGGTACATCTGTGATGAAGATGATTATCATATTGGCGAGACTGCACTAAAGCCTTTAATCTAGTTTGACAAGCACGGGACCAGTATTGTTAGCATGTAGGTACATCTGTGATGAAGATGATTATCATATTGGCGAGACTGCACTAAAGCCTTTAATCTAGTTTGACAAGCACGGGACCAGTATTGTTAGCATGTAGGTACATCTGTGATGAAGATGATTATCATATTGGCGAGACTGCACTAAAGCCTTTAATCTAGTTTGACAAGCACGGGACCAGTATTGTTAGCATGTAGGTACATCTGTGATGAAGATGATTATCATATTGGCGAGACTGCACTAAAGCCTTTAATCTAGTTTGACAAGCACGGGACCAGTATTGTTAGCATGTAGGTACATCTGTGATGAAGATGATTATCATATTGGCGAGACTGCACTAAAGCCTTTAATCTAGTTTGACAAGCACGGGACCAGTATTGTTAGCATGTAGGTACATCTGTGATGAAGATGATTATCATATTGGCGAGACTGCACTAAAGCCTTTAATCTAGTTTGACAAGCACGGGACCAGTATTGTTAGCATGTAGGTACATCTGTGATGAAGATGATTATCATATTGGCGAGACTGCACTAAAGCCTTTAATCTAGTTTGACAAGCACGGGACCAGTATTGTTAGCATGTAGGTACATCTGTGATGAAGATGATTATCATATTGGCGAGACTGCACTAAAGCCTTTAATCTAGTTTGACAAGCACGGGACCAGTATTGTTAGCATGTAGGTACATCTGTGATGAAGATGATTATCATATTGGCGAGACTGCACTAAAGCCTTTAATCTAGTTTGACAAGCACGGGACCAGTATTGTTAGCATGTAGGTACATCTGTGATGAAGATGATTATCATATTGGCGAGACTGCACTAAAGCCTTTAATCTAGTTTGACAAGCACGGGACCAGTATTGTTAGCATGTAGGTACATCTGTGATGAAGATGATTATCATATTGGCGAGACTGCACTAAAGCCTTTAATCTAGTTTGACAAGCACGGGACCAGTATTGTTAGCATGTAGGTACATCTGTGATGAAGATGATTATCATATTGGCGAGACTGCACTAAAGCCTTTAATCTAGTTTGACAAGCACGGGACCAGTATTGTTAGCATGTAGGTACATCTGTGATGAAGATGATTATCATATTGGCGAGACTGCACTAAAGCCTTTAATCTAGTTTGACAAGCACGGGACCAGTATTGTTAGCATGTAGGTACATCTGTGATGAAGATGATTATCATATTGGCGAGACTGCACTAAAGCCTTTAATCTAGTTTGACAAGCACGGGACCAGTATTGTTAGCATGTAGGTACATCTGTGATGAAGATGATTATCATATTGGCGAGACTGCACTAAAGCCTTTAATCTAGTTTGACAAGCACGGGACCAGTATTGTTAGCATGTAGGTACATCTGTGATGAAGATGATTATCATATTGGCGAGACTGCACTAAAGCCTTTAATCTAGTTTGACAAGCACGGGACCAGTATTGTTAGCATGTAGGTACATCTGTGATGAAGATGATTATCATATTGGCGAGACTGCACTAAAGCCTTTAATCTAGTTTGACAAGCACGGGACCAGTATTGTTAGCATGTAGGTACATCTGTGATGAAGATGATTATCATATTGGCGAGACTGCACTAAAGCCTTTAATCTAGTTTGACAAGCACGGGACCAGTATTGTTAGCATGTAGGTACATCTGTGATGAAGATGATTATCATATTGGCGAGACTGCACTAAAGCCTTTAATCTAGTTTGACAAGCACGGGACCAGTATTGTTAGCATGTAGGTACATCTGTGATGAAGATGATTATCATATTGGCGAGACTGCACTAAAGCCTTTAATCTAGTTTGACAAGCACGGGACCAGTATTGTTAGCATGTAGGTACATCTGTGATGAAGATGATTATCATATTGGCGAGACTGCACTAAAGCCTTTAATCTAGTTTGACAAGCACGGGACCAGTATTGTTAGCATGTAGGTACATCTGTGATGAAGATGATTATCATATTGGCGAGACTGCACTAAAGCCTTTAATCTAGTTTGACAAGCACGGGACCAGTATTGTTAGCATGTAGGTACATCTGTGATGAAGATGATTATCATATTGGCGAGACTGCACTAAAGCCTTTAATCTAGTTTGACAAGCACGGGACCAGTATTGTTAGCATGTAGGTACATCTGTGATGAAGATGATTATCATATTGGCGAGACTGCACTAAAGCCTTTAATCTAGTTTGACAAGCACGGGACCAGTATTGTTAGCATGTAGGTACATCTGTGATGAAGATGATTATCATATTGGCGAGACTGCACTAAAGCCTTTAATCTAGTTTGACAAGCACGGGACCAGTATTGTTAGCATGTAGGTACATCTGTGATGAAGATGATTATCATATTGGCGAGACTGCACTAAAGCCTTTAATCTAGTTTGACAAGCACGGGACCAGTATTGTTAGCATGTAGGTACATCTGTGATGAAGATGATTATCATATTGGCGAGACTGCACTAAAGCCTTTAATCTAGTTTGACAAGCACGGGACCAGTATTGTTAGCATGTAGGTACATCTGTGATGAAGATGATTATCATATTGGCGAGACTGCACTAAAGCCTTTAATCTAGTTTGACAAGCACGGGACCAGTATTGTTAGCATGTAGGTACATCTGTGATGAAGATGATTATCATATTGGCGAGACTGCACTAAAGCCTTTAATCTAGTTTGACAAGCACGGGACCAGTATTGTTAGCATGTAGGTACATCTGTGATGAAGATGATTATCATATTGGCGAGACTGCACTAAAGCCTTTAATCTAGTTTGACAAGCACGGGACCAGTATTGTTAGCATGTAGGTACATCTGTGATGAAGATGATTATCATATTGGCGAGACTGCACTAAAGCCTTTAATCTAGTTTGACAAGCACGGGACCAGTATTGTTAGCATGTAGGTACATCTGTGATGAAGATGATTATCATATTGGCGAGACTGCACTAAAGCCTTTAATCTAGTTTGACAAGCACGGGACCAGTATTGTTAGCATGTAGGTACATCTGTGATGAAGATGATTATCATATTGGCGAGACT
>NC_054706.1:224306-271231 GCF_016097555.1 Gigantopelta aegis | reverse complement strand
CTGGTACCAGCGTATGCTCTTCTATTGTAGCTGGAGACTATATGTTTAGTAGTGGGACAAGGTATACTGGTACCAGCGTATGCTCTTCTAGCGTATGCTCTTCTATTGTAGCTGGAGACTATATGTTTAGTAGTGGGACAAGGTATACTGGTACCAGCGTATGCTCTTCTATTGTAGCTGGAGACTATATGTTTAGTAGTGGGACAAGGTATACTGGTACCAGCGTATGCTCTTCTATTGTAGCTGGAGACTATATGTTTAGTAGTGGGACAAGGTATACTGGTACCAGCGTATGCTCTTCTATTGTAGCTGGAGACTATATGTTTAGTAGTGGGACAAGGTATACTGGTACCAGCGTATGCTCTTCTATTGTAGCTGGAGACTATATGTTTAGTAGTGGGACAAGGTATACTGGTACCAGCGTATGCTCTTCTATTGTAGCTGGAGACTATATGTTTAGTAGTGGGACAAGGTATACTGGTACCAGCGTATGCTCTTCTATTGTAGCTGGAGACTATATGTTTAGTAGTGGGACAAGGTATACTGGTACCAGCGTATGCTCTTCTATTGTAGCTGGAGACTATATGTTTAGTAGTGGGACAAGGTATACTGGTACCAGCGTATGCTCTTCTATTGTAGCTATATGTTTAGTAGTGGGACTATACTGTAAGAGCGTATGCTCTTCTATTGTAGTGGGACTATATGGTATACAAGGTGGTACCAGCGTATGCTCTTCTATTGTAGCTGGAGACTATATGTTTAGTAGTGGGACAAGGTATACTGGTACCAGCGTATATTCTTCTATTGTAGCTGGAGACTATATGTTTAGTAGTGGGACAAGGTATACTGGTACCAGCGTATGCTCTTCTATTGTAGCTGGAGACTATATGTTTGGAGACTATATGTTTAGGTGGGACAAGGTATACTGGTACCAGCGTATGCTCTTCTATTGTAGCTGGAGACTATATGTTTAGTAGTGGGACAAGGTATACTGGTAACAGCGTATGCTCTTCTATTGTAGCTGGAGACTATATGTTTAGTAGTGGGACAAGGTATACTGGTACAATCACATGCTCTTCTATTGTAGCTGGAGACTATATGTTTAGTAGTGGGACAAGGTATACTGGTACAATCACATGCTCTTCTATTGTAGCTGGAGACTATATGTTTAGTAGTGGGACAAGGTATACTGGTAACAGCGTATGCTCTTCTATTGTAGCTGGAGACTATATGTTTAGTAGTGGGACAAGGTATACTGGTAACAGCGTATGCTCTTCTATTGTAGCTGGAGACTATATGTTTAGTAGTGGGACAAGGTATACTGGTAACAGCGTATGCTCTTCTATTGTAGCTGGAGACTATATGTTTAGTAGTGGGACAAGGTATACTGGTACAATCACTTGCTCTTCTATTGTAGCTGGAGACTATATGTTTAGTAGTGGGACAAGGTATACTGGTAACAGCGTATGCTCTTCTATTGTAGCTGGAGACTATATGTTTAGTAGTGGGACAAGGTATACTGGTAACAGCGTATGCTCTTCTATTGTAGCTGGAGACTATATGTTTAGTAGTGGGACAAGGTATACTGGTATTAAGCGTATGCTCTTCTATTGTAGCTGGCGCCCCAGAGAGATCATCTGTGCCAAGTTTGATGTTCCTATCATCATTTGAAAGGTTCTCCCAGTTATCTCCTCTACCGATGACAGTGCTATTAGTAGTTGACCTTGTTTTTGGGAGGGGGATCTCATTCTGAAGCCGGTCTATGTTGTTTGTATTGTTATTAATAAATATCATACCGGGTAAGTACCAATAGTTCATTTTGTTATGATTGTCACCTTTCTTAGAAAACAACTGTTATGACAGTGCTCCATTAGGCATAATATAATTCTGTTATGATACTAAATTACATTTAAAAAACCCCACCTCTCCTCCAAAAAACCCCAACAAAACCCCCAACAAAAAACAACAAAAAGAAAAAAAAAAAAAAAAAAAACCCCCAAACAAAGCATTCACACTATCTTTAACTGTATGACAATGGAAATCATTATCGGCCAGCAGAAAGATGGAGGAAGACAAACCAAAAGAACAGAGTACTATTATCCCACATTAGGGCGTCCCTATCAGAAATACAAGAATGTTGAAACTGTTATTAAAATACACTTATAGTCTGTGAGCACGATATTTGTAGCCTGTCCTGTTCATCAAAATTAAGCCTTTGGCTCGATCATTCGAACGGTAGGCCAAACTATTTTCTATAGTGCCTATTTTGGGGGTATTCAGTGGCGGCTCCAGAAAATCCATTTAGGGGGGCCTCAATGACATGAGGCTGAATGCCAAGGGAACTTTTGAGGAGGTCTGGAGAAGGATCGTAAAAACAATTAAAATTAATATATAATAAAATTATAACTCACAAAATTTAGGGGGTCCCGGGCCCCTCCCCCCTAGATCGGAAAATGTGAGAGATAAGTGATATCGCCCTATAATTTGAACCTCACCTGAGGCCTGTTATACTTGTTTAGGACATCTATTTCACAAATCTGAAGGATGACATCGTGTCACCTTTGGGCATTTTGAGATTTTAAAATGTATATATTTAGCCATTTTATTGTCAGTAAGTGGTAATATTGTACCAGCAGTAGATACAACATTAGGAAGGATTCGTGACAAATGTTCCAGGAATTAAGTTTTTAAATGTTTTCTACATCACTCATACATGCCGACCTAAATGAGTTGGGGTTACCCTTCCGAGAAAGTGGGCGTGGCCCACAAAGTGTCCTGTTTTCAAAATGGCCGTCAGTATAAATCTTCAGTAATCATTAAAAGCGACATACAATATGTTGTTGCTTCAATCCTAGCATAAAGTTAGAAACAAACATTGGGAACCATAAACAGTAATAAAGTTTGACATTTCAATCTATGGGCGTGGCCAACGTAAAGGTTTTGTTTTTTTCAAAATGGCCGCCTTTATCGGTTCTCTGCATGTATGTTCAAGTGTCATATACTAAATTTCGTATATACACAATGTCTTGTGATTCCGCTAGCTTGGTTTTCTTTTAAACAAAATATGTATAAGCAGATATTTGGACTATTTGGCCATCGCAGATTTGTTCTTAAGAACGGCGGCCATTTTGGAAGATGGCAATGCCCGTAGTCTGCTGCCTTCTTGTATGAAATGTTACAAACTGAATACACGTGTGTGAGTGAACTGAATACATATACATGAGTAAATTAAATACACATGCATCAGTAAATTGAATACAGATGTATGAGTAATCTGAATACACATGTATGAGTAAACTGAATACACATGCATGAGTAAATTTAATACACGTGTATGGGTAAACTGAATACACATGTATGAGTAAACTAAATACACGTATAGGAGTAAACTGAATAAACACATATGAGTAAACTGAATACACATGCATGAGTAAACTGAATACACGTGTATCGGTAAACTGAATACATGTGTATCAGTAAACTAAATACACATATATTAGTAAACTGAATACACGTGTATGAGTAAACTAAATACACATGTATGAGTAAACTGAATACACGTGTATCGGTAAACTGAATACATGTGTATCAGTAAACTAAATACACATATATTAGTAAACTGAATACAGGTGTATGAGTAAACTAAATACACATGTATGAGTAAACTGAATACACGTGTATCGGTAAACTGAATACATTTGTATCAGTAAACTAAATACACATATATTAGTAAACTGAATACACGTGTATGAGTAAACTAAATACACATGTATGAGTAAACTGAATACACGTGTATCAGTACACTAAATACACGTATATGAGTAAACTGAATACAAATGTATGAGTAAACTGAATACACATACATGAGTAAACTGAATACATATGTAAGAGTAAACTAAATACACATGTATGAGTAAACTGAATACACATGTATGAGTAAACTGAATACACATGCATGAGTAAATTTAATATACATGTATGAGTAAACTAAATACACGTATTTGAGTAAACCGAATACACATATATGAGTAAACTGAATACACATGCATGAATAAACTGAATACACGTGTATCGGTAAACTGAATACAGATGTATGAGTAAACTGAACACACGTGTATGAGTAAACTAAATACACATGTATGAGTAAACTGAATACACGTGTATGAGTACACTAAATACACGTGTATGAGTAAACTGAATACACATACATGAGTAAACTGAATACACGTATATGAGTAAACTGAATACACATGTATGAGTAAACTGAATACACATACATGAGTAAAGTGAATACATATGTATGAGTAAACTAAATACACGTGTATGAGTAAACTGAATACACATGTATGAGTAAAGTAAATACACGTGTATGAGTAAACTGAATACACGTATATGAGTAAACTGAATACACATATATGAGTAAACTGAATACACGTGTATAAGTAAACTAAATACACCTATATGAGTAAACTAAATACACATGTATGAGTAAACTGAATACACCTATATGAGTAACCTGAATACACGTATATGAGTAAACTGAATACACCTGTATGAGTAAATTGAATCACGTGTATGAGAAAACTGAATACACGTATATGAGTAAACTGAAATAACCTAAATGGTGTGTGGTTGAGTTAACTATACTTAGAACATTGAGAAGTCGCTGTGTAGTCTATTGTGTACTTTGTATTTTAAAAAGAGTTTCAGATGAAAGTTATAATCGTAGAAATTAAATGTAAAATATTTAGCATTTGATTGTTTTCGCAGTAAACATCGGCATATTTTATATTGGAGTTTTCTACATGACGGGCACATATAAAATGTGGTGAGAAACAAAAGGTGCGATTTAGGTGAGAACTATCCCATACCCCTCCACCACCACCCCGGGTACACCAGTGGTTGTGGACCTCCTTATTGCTGGTGGTTGCTAATAGCGTGTCTAGGGCAGTATTACAAGTAACTATATTCAGTGGTCAGGGTATACAACACTGTGGACCCGCTACGGTTTGGGTCTTACGGTACACAATATTTGATAACAGATTACAATACTCGCTGTACAGTTGATTCCAGGCTGGTATAGCCGAATCTGCTTACAAGAACATTGCTTCTTGGATCTTTATAACTAAATATATCATATTTTGTCTATCCCATTCTCGACTGTGTTTAGTGGTACTTGTAGGAATATGTTCCCCAATACTAGTGTTTACTACCAGCCATGAGAGAGCGAGCGCTCACAAAGGTTTTAGAGATTTATTTAAACAATAATATCGTTAAGCGGTACCTAGCCCAGATCCAACATTATCTCTCAAACAATGGCCAATTGATGGCCTGGTGTACAAGCATGTAGCTCTGAAATAACCCAGTGTCTATGTCCGATGGCATCAGTTCCATGTTGCCCTCTCGTTTTGAAAACAAGTGATTCGAGATTTTCCAAGCAGCCTTCATCGGTTTGAGTTTTTCAAATGCAAGATTATCTGTGTACAAACTGCTTTCTTCAGATATTTGTTCTTGTTGTGGTTTATTTTCCAAAGACCTGGGAGCGACACTTGACCTCTTACATCTACATGTGTATGTTTCAACATGGGTAATCGACATTGTCTTCAAAAGATCCTTTCTATTACCGATGCATTTTTGTTGATGGAATGCAATACATACATAGCTCTATGCTACTCACGCCAGGCTTGCCACACAATGTATACCCTATTACCCAGATTGTATAAGTTTATAGCTTAGAATATCTTAGTTATTTTCATTCATATGGAATATTTAAAGTCACCTCTTAGACGAAGAACATCACATAACCAGCATATATACGTCAAAAGACCGTAGGTCAATCACATATCTTCAGTCACTCTTAGAACAATACCATAGTTTAATCATAACATACAGATTATTACGTTAACCAGACTACAGATGAAAGCAAATGCTATCCACCCCTGTTCCACCCATTCTGAAGCAGCTGCATATTATAAACAGAATGGACACGTTGTTGTATTCACTCGGTTTCTTTCCTGTAGAATACACATGGAATGAATTAAGAAGAAGACAGCATCTTCCTGGTCAGTCTCATGGAGCTTGAACGATTTCAAACGAAATTGTGGCAAGCCATCCCTAAAGACATGCCGCAAAGCCTCATCACGAGATGTGGTAGCGATGCGTTCATAATTGGTCATTTCTTACAGATTTACTTTCCAACATTAAGTTATTTGTTCGCGGACATGGTCGAACAAAAACCAAAATTAAAAATCGAATATTATCACATGATTCAAGCAATGATTAAACATACATATGCAAGCAGAACATCACGAAACTGAAGGCAATATTTCAATGTTCATACTATATCTGAACTAGATGTAACCCTTGGTACCCACGGGGGGGGGGGGGGGGGGGGTGTGTTTACATGGAGTGTGGTGACTCTACACAAGGCTTCCCCCAAACTTCGAATGCCATGTAGATAGGAAACGCTCATTAGTCTAGGCTATATATACAGCCGCCGTGTAGGCCTACATGTATGTAACCACTTATGTGCTAAGTAACAAATATGGTGACCTCCATGACGGTTCTATTTGTGGAATTCATATGTCTACACAATATTTAGATCGATGTGTATACTGTAGTCGACTGATCCTGAGCACAAAAAGATCCTTACAAAATGCGGCATTTGGGTAAATACAACTAAGTTAGTCGGCAGTGCAAATCACAAGAGGATAAGCGGTCAGAACGATGAAAAATGTCAAAAGGGCCTTGCGAATTATGTTATAGATTGATGATACAAATACCTGGGATCATGTTTTACCAGTGATGAAAATAAAATAGCTTTAAATGATATTAAAAGTTTAAACAAATAAATTAATTATTGAGAACGGGGAGGGAGGGGGGGGGGGGGGGGGAGTTTTAGCAATATATTTCAAAATACCCAAAGGTGACAGAATGTCATCCGCCGGAAATAAGTTCTGGGATACGTCATTAACTAAAATCAACAATAAATAAACTTAATACCCCAATTTCGACTTTCTCGAAAAATAACATTTCTCTGCCAGACTAAATTGATGTATGCATCAACAGTCGTCAAACAAAAACATGTCAATAGCAACTTTACATTAAAAGATGTCCAAAGTTCTAAAGAAAAAAAACAAAACCCACCGTCATGCACTAGTGTTTAGTAGGGTTTTTTAATGATAGCATATCCGACGTCTTTCCTACTCAAAACAACACTGCGTCACACATTCAAACGTCATTTGTATATCGATTAATAGCTGATTGGAATTATAGTTACATATACAGTTTACAAAAACACGTTGTATTAAGCTTGATATTATATGATACAGAGATTATTACCCTCGTGTGTTTCGGTATCGTTAATATGTTCGCCAGAACTTCGCATAATACACTTTTATTCCTAATACATGTATATGATCTTAACGATACCTAAACACACTCTGGTAATAACCTCTCTATATCAGATTTTGTACACTGAAAATCGAGATACTAGTATTTTGCGTTTAAAAAAACTAAACAAATTAATACAATTATGGTTATCAGAAAATAAGATCATTTAAGATTTGTGAAAAGAGGTCAACAGTAGTTACATGGCAGTTATATCCACACACATTGTAATATCAAACGTTTGCATTTGTAAATCAAGCTAAAATTTAAAAAAGTAACTTATATCGAAAACATGGATATACCGTTAATAGTTGACTAGAAAGCTTGTCTAGAAAGCTTGTCTAGAAAGCTTGACTAGAAACCTAGGCTTCTATTCTTGTTTCGTGACGCTGTGAGACCCAGCCTCTATTTAAAGCAGGCTTGTATTTCTGGCATGACAACTGTTCTAACACAGCCTTATTGGAAGGCCATATTCTGTTGTCGCCATATGGGTATAAGATTTTGATGTTGTGCAACGGAACTGACGAGTATAACGTGGTCATTAACCTGACAAAGCTACAGTAGCAGAAGTTGGCCTTTATAGAAGGTAGGCTTCCATTCAAGGCAGGCCTTTCTGAGACGCCCCGAGACCCAATCTCTAATATAGGAATGCTTCTATTCAAGGCAGGCCTTTCTGAGACGCCCCGAGACCCAATCTCTAATATAGGAATGCTTCTATTCAAGGCAGGTCTTTCTGAGACGCCCCGAGACCCAATCTCTAATATAGGAATGCTTCTATTCAAGGCAGGCCTTTCTGAGACGCCCCGAGACCCAATCTCTAATATAGGAATGCTTCTATTCAAGGCAGGCCTTTCTGAGACGCTAATATAGGAATGCTTCTATTCAAGGCAGGTCTTTCTGAGACGCCCCGAGACCCAATCTCTAATATAGGAATGCTTCTATTCAAGGCAGGCCTCTATTTGCATCTAAAGTCTTTTTTAATTAATTTATTATTTATATTAACAAAATGCAACGACTTGCGTTCGGCCTTGTTTTCTAGGTGATAACACAAGTATCAGGGCCGTAGCATCGGGGGGGGGGGGGGGGGGGGGAATCCGGAAAAAATCCGGAAAGCATTATAGAAACTTAAAGAAAATTCTCTTCTTAACTGTTTAAGGAATTTTAGACTATTAACTACTCAGTTTCCCCCCAAAACAAAAAATCCTAGCTACGGCCCTGAGTATAATATAATAATGGTTCAAACATCACAACTAATAATTGTCATAAGATCGACTAACGGCTTACTAGCTCTACAGGGATGGCGGAATTTAGTCAGGAAAGCGATTTCAATTTGTCCAATCATCACAGACATAAATATAACAGACGAATAGTCCGAAATTCATCTTGTCATTTCTAAGCAAACTTGTGTAATCTAGAAAAAACGAATCGATTTCTTGTCTTTGTAGCTGCCGATCCGTCCACTGGCCGTGATAAGGGCAATAATTTTATCCATACCAGGACGCCATCATGGTTTAATGTTTTACACGAAAAAAGCTTGTCGATTGTACGAACTGTAAAACAGAATTGGGTTTTAAATCAATACCGACACGCTTGCTGCCAGAACTGGTTTTATGACATTTGCGAAATATTTGTTAGGTTACAATGATAAACGGAATATTGTCGTTTTGAGTGCATAAATAAAACGATCACGACACGGACATAAAAACAGAGACAAGGCCACGGCGCAGTAGACTCGATTGTCTTCATCTGTCGCTCAATCGTCTGGAGTGAACATGGTATTTTTATTTCTAGATTACTTGGCGCAGTAGACTCGACTGTCTTCGTCTGTCGCTCAATCGTCTGGAGTGAACATGGTATTTTTATTTCTAGATTATTAGGCGCAGTTTGGATGTCTACATGCTAACATGCTTGCTTATTTACGATGACGATCTCAGTTGGCGCTGGATTCTAATTCTGTATTCATCTGTTTTAATAGCTCAGTCGTGAGGTGTACGGGTACATTAATTGATTAGGGAACCTTAATTGACTATATGCACAGAAATGAAGTTAAAAGTAAAACATAACTGAAGTAGACTATTCCAGAAGCACACCTCGTCTTTCTGGGCAAAACAAGAGTCTTGCCTACCATACACTGATTGAGAGAATTCAGAAATGGATTCTGATGTAACATTCAATATTAATCTACTTTAAATAAAATTAAATCTAAATTAAAAAAAAATGTTTTGTTAAAAATGCATTGCGCTATCATTTATAGACTGATGTAAAACCAAACAAGTTGTACTGATGGAGGAGTGTGTGACAAATGGTTCTAACTATGAAAAGTTAACGTTGTGTGTGACAAATGGTTCTAACTGTGAAAAGTTAACGTTGTGTGTGACAAATGGTTCTAACTGTGAAAAGTTAACGTCGTGTGTGACAAATGGTTCTAAGTGTGTGAAAAATGGTTCTAACTGTGAAAAGATAACGTTGTGGCTAAATGTAAATGTTCATGTTGCCAACACTGTTACCGCCGCCCGAAAAAATAATACTTAGATTTCATCTTTTGATTTCACCAAGGTGAGACAAACCACACTTTCATGCATTGCTAATGTTTACTGAGACATTGTAACAGACATACACTTTGTGTGTGAATTCACACACTCTTTTAGTTATTGTGGGGACACTAACCAGGTTTAAACCCGGGGAGTTACTGGCAGTCACACACTAACCAGGTTTAAACCCGGGGAGTTACTGGCAGTCACACACTAACCAGGTTTAAACCCGGGGAGTTACTGACAGTCACGCACTAACCAGGTTTAAACCCGGGGAGTTACTGGCAGTCACACACTAACCAGGTTTAAACTCGGGGAGTTACTGGCAGTCACGCACTAACCAGGTTTAAAACCGGGGAGTTACTAGCAGTCACGCACTAATCAGGTTTAAACCTGGGGAGTTACGGGGAGTTACTGACAGTCACGCAACAACCAGGTTTAAAACCGAGGAGTTACTGGCAGTCACGCACTAACCAGGTTTAAACCCGGGGAGTTACTGGCTGTCACCAGGTTTAAACCCGGCGAGTTACTGGCAGTCACGCACTAACCAGGTTTAAACCCGGCGAGTTACTGACAGTCACGCACTAACCAGGTTTAAACCCGGGGAGTTACTGGCAGTCACGCAACAACCAGGTTTAAAACCGAGGAGTTACTGGCAGTCACGCACTAACCAGGTTTAAACCCGGGGAGTTACTGGCTGTCACCAGGTTTAAACCCGGCGAGTTACTGGCAGTCACGCACTAACCAGTTTTAAACCCGGCGAGTTACTGACAGACACGCACTAACCAGGTTTAAACCCGGGGAGTTACTGGCAGTGACGCACTAACCAGGTTTAAACCCGGCGAGTTACTGACAGTCACGCACTAACCAGGTTTAAACCCGGGGAGTTACTGGCAGTCACGCAGTAACCAGGTTTAAACCTGGGGAGTTACTGGCAGTCACCAGGTTTAAACCCAGCGAGTTCCTGGCAGTCACGCACTAACCAGGTTTAAACCCGGGGAGTTACTGGCAGTCACACACTAACCAGGTATAAACCCGGGGAGTTACTGACAGTCACGCACTAACCAGGTTTAAACCCGGGGAGTTACTGGCAGTCACCAGGTTTAAACCCGGCGAGTTACTGGCAGTCACGCACTAACCAGGTTTAAACCCGGGGAGTTACTGACAGTCACGCACTAACCAGGTTTAAACCCGGGGCGTTACAGGCAGTGACGCACTAACCAGGTTTAAACCCGGCGAGTTACTGGCAGTGACGCACTAAGCAGGTTTAAACACGGCGAGTTACTGGCAGTCACCAATTTTAAACCCAGCGAGTTACAGACAGTCACGCAATAACCAGGTTAGAACCCGGGGAGTTACTGGCAGTCACGCACTAACCAGGTTTAAAACCGGGGAGTTACTGGCAGTCACACACTAACCAGGTTTAAAACCGGGGAGTTACTGACAGTCACGCAATAACCAGGTTTAAACCCAAGGAGTTACTGGCAGTCACACACTAACCAGGTTTAAACCCGGGGAGTTACCGGCAGTCACCAGGTTTAAACCCGGCGAGTTACTGACAGTCACTCACTAACCATGTTTGAACCCGGGGAGTTACCGGCAGTCACGCAATAACCAGGTTTAAACCCGGGGAGTTACTGGCAGTCACACACTAACCAGGTTTAAACCCGGAGAGTTACTGGCAGTCACACGCTAACCTGGTTTAAACCCGGGGAGTTACCGGCAGTCACCAGGTTTAAACCCGGCGAGTTACTGGCAGTCACGCACTAACCAGGTTTAAACACGGCGAGTTACTGACAGTCACGCACTAACCATGTTTAAACCCGGGGAGTTACTGGCTGGCGCACTAACCAGGTTTACGCACTAACCAGGTTAACCAGGTTTAAACCCGGCGAGTTACTGGCAGTGACGCACTAGCCAGGTTTAAACCCGGCGAGTTACTGGCAGTGAGGCACTAACCAGGTTTAAACCCGGCGAGTTACTGGCAGTGACGCACTAGCCAGGTTTAAACCAGGCGAGTTACTGGCAGTGAGGCACTAACCAGGTTTAAACCCGGCGAGTTACTGGGAGTCAACACGTTTAAACCCGGCGAGTTACTGCCAGTCACGCACTAACCAGGTTTAAACCCGGGGAGTTACTGTCAGTCACGCACTAACCTGGTTTAAACCCGGGGAGTTACTGGCAGTCACGCAGTAACCAGGTTTAAACCTGGGGAGTTACTGGCAGTCACCAGGTTTAAACACAGCGAGTTACTGACAGTCTCGCACTAACCAGGTTTAAATCCGGGGAGTTACGGACAGGCACGAACTAACCAGGTTTAAACCCGGGGAGTTACTGGCAGTCACGCACTAACAAGGTTTAAACCCGGGGAGTTACTGGCAGTCACCAGGTTTAAACCCGGCAAATTACTAACAGTCACGCACTTACCAGGTTTAAACCCGGGGAGTTACTGGCAGTCACCAGGATTAAACCCGGCGATTTACTGGCAGTCACGCACTAACCAGGTTTAAACCCGGGGAGTTACTGACAGTCACACACTAACCAGGTTTAAACCCGGGGCGTTACTGGCAGTGACGCACTAACCAGGTTTAAACCCGGGGAGTTACTGGCAGTGACGCACTAAACAGGTTTAAACACGGCGAGTTACTGGCAGTCACCAATTTTAAACCCAGCGAGTCACAGATAGTCACGCAATAACAAGGTTTGAACCCGGGGAGTTACTGGCAGTCACGCACTAACCAGGTTTAAACCCGGGGAGTTACTGGCAGTCACCAGGTTTAAACCCGGCGAATTACTAGCAGTCACACACTAACCAGGTTTAAACCCGGGGAGTTACTGGCAGTCACCAGGTTTAAACCTGGGGAGAAACTGACAGTCACACACTAACCAGGTTTAAACCCGGGGAGTTACTGGCAGTCACGCACTAACCAGGTTTAAACCCGGGGAATTACTGTCAGTCACGCACTAACCTGGTTTAAACCCGGGGAGTTACTGGCAGTCACCAGGTTTAAACCCAGCGAGTTACTGGCAGTCACGCACTAACCAGGTTTAAAACCGGGGAGTTACTGGCAGTCACACACTAACCAGGTTTAAAACCGGGGAGTTACTGACAGTCACGCAATAACCAGGTTTAAACCCAAGGAGTTACTGGCAGTCACGCACTAACCAGGTTTAAACCCGGGGAGTTACTGACAGTCACCAGGTTTAAACCCGGCGAGTTACTGACAGTCACGCAGTAACCAGGTTTAAACCTGGGGATTTACTGGCAGTCACCAGGTTTAAACCCAGCGAGTTACTGGCAGTCACGCACTAACCAGGTTTAAACACGGGGAGTTACTGACAGTCACTCACTAACCAGGTTTGAACCCGGGAAGTTACCGGCAGTCACGCACTAACCAGGTTTAAACCCGGGAGTTACTGGCAGTCACACACTGACCAGGTTTAAACCCGGAGAGTTACTGGCAGTCACACGCTAACCTGGTTTAAACCCGGGGAGTTACCGGCAGTCACCAGGTTTAAACCCGGCGAGTTACTGGCAGTCACGCACTAACCAGGTTTAAACACGGCGAGTTACTGACAGTCACGCACTAACCATGTTTAAACCCGGGGAGTTACTGGCAGTGACGCACTAACCAGGTTTATACCCGGCGAGTTACTGGCAGTGACGCACTAGCCAGGTTTAAACCCGGCAAGTTACTGGCAGTGAGGCACTAACCAGGTTTAAACCCGGCGAGTTCCTGGTAGTCACCACGTTTAAACCCGGCGAGTTACTGGCAGTCACGCACTAACCAGGTTTAAACCTGCCGAGTTACTGACAGTCACGCACTAACCAGGTTTAAACCCTGGGAGTTACTGGGAGTCACCAGGCAGTCACCAGGTTTAAACCTGGGGAGTCACTGACAGTCACGCACTAACCATGTTTAAACCCGGGGACTTACTGGCAGTCACACACTAAGCAGGTTTAAACCCGGGGAGTTACTGACATGCACGCACTAACCAGGTTTAAACCTGGGGAGTTACTGGCAGTCACCAGGTTTAAACCTGGCGAGTTACTGGCAGTCACGCACTAACCAGGTTTAAACCCGGGGAGTTACTGGCAGTCACTCACTAACCAGGTTTAAACTCGGGGAGTTACTGGCAGTCACGCACTAACCAGGTTTAAACCCGGGGAGTTACTGACAGTCACGCACGAACCAGGTTTAAACCAGGGGAGTTACTGACAGTCACGCACTAACCAGGTTTAAACCCGGGGCGTTACTGGCAGTCACCAGGTTTAAACCCGGCGAATTACTAGCAGTCACGCACTAACCAGGTTTAAACCCGGGGAGTTACTGGCAGTCACCAGGTTTAAACCCAGCGAGTTACTGACAGTCATGCACTAACCAGGTTTAAACCCGGGGAGTTACTGACAGTCACGCACTAACCAGGTTTAAACCTGGGGAGTTACTGGCAGTCACCAGTTTTAAACCCAGCGAGTTACTGACAGTCACGCACTAACCAGCTTTGAACCCGGGGAGTTACTGGCAGTGACGCACTAACCAGGTTTAAACCCGGGGAGATATTGGCAGTCACACACTAACCAGGTTTAAACCCGGTGAGTTACTGGCAGTCACACACTAACCAGGTTTAAACCCGGGGAGTTACTGACAGTCACGCACTAACCAGGTTTAAACCCGGGGAGTTACTGGCAGTCACGCACTAACCAGGTTTAAAACCGGGGAGTTACTGGCAGTCACGCACTAACCAGGTTTAAACCCGGGGATTTACTGGCAGTCACCAGGTATAAACCCGGCGAATTACTAGCAGTCACGCATTAACCAGGTTTAAACCCGGGGAGTTACTGGCAGTCACCAGTTTTAAACCTGGGGAGTCACTGACAGTCACGCACTAACCAGGTTTAAACCCGGGGAGTTACTGGCAGTCACGCACTAACCAGGTTTAAACCCGGGGAGTTACTGGCAGTCACGCACTAACCTGGTTTAAACCCGGGGAGTTACTGACAGTCACCAGGCAGTCATCAGGTTTAAACCCGGGGAGTCACTGACAGTCACGCACTAACCAGGTTTAAACCCGGGGAGTTACTGGCAGTCACGCACTAACCAGGTTTAAACCCGGGGAGTTACTGACAGTCACGCACTAACCAGGTTTAAACCTGGGGAGTTACTGGCAGTCACCAGGTTTAAACCCGGGGAGTTACTGGCAGGCACGCACAAACCAGGTTTAAACCCGGGGAGTTACTGGCAGTCACACACTAACTAGGTTTAAACCCGGGGAGTTACTGGCAGTCATGCACTAACCAGGTTTAAACCTGGAGACTTACTGGCAGTCACCAGGCTTAAACCCGGCGAGTTACTGGCAGTCAGGCACTAACCTGGTTTAAAACCGGGGAATTACTTGCAGTCACCAGGTTTAAACCCGGGGAGCTACTAACAGTCCCGCACTAACCAGGTTTAAACCCGGAGAGCTACTAACAGTCACGCACTAACCAGGTTTAAACCCGGGGAGTTACTGACAGTCACGCACTAACCAGGTTTAAACCCGGGGAGTTACTGGCAGTCACCAGGTTTAAACCCAGCGAGTTACTGACAGTCACGCACTAACCAGGTTTAAACCCGGCGTGTTACTGACAGTCACGCACTAATCAGGTTTAAAACCGGGGAGTTACTGGCAGTGACGCACTAACCAGGTTTAAACCCGACGAGTTACTGGCAGTGACGCACTAACCAGGTTTAAACCCGGCGAGTTACTGGCAGTGACACACTAACCAGGTTTAAACCCGGCGAGTTACTGGCAGTGACACACTAACCAGGTTTAAACCCGGCGAGTTACTGGCATTCACCACGTTTAAACCCAGCGAGTTACTGGCAGTCACGCACTAACCAGGTTTAAACCTGGCGAGTTACTGACAGTCACGCACTAATCAGGTTTAAACCCGGGGAGTTACTGGCAGTGACGCACTAACCATGTTTAAACCCGGCGAGTTACTGGCAGTGACGCACTAACCAGGTTTAAACCCGGCGAGTTACTGGCAGTGACACACGAACCAGCTTTAAACCCGGCGAGTTACTGGCAGTCACCACGTTTAAACCCAGCGAGTTACTGGCAGTCACGCACTAACCAGGTTTAAACCCGGGGAGTTACCGGCAGTCACCATGTTTAAACCCGGCGAGTTACTCACAGTCACGCACTAACCAGGTTTAAACCCGGCGAGTTACTGGCAGTCACGCACTAACCAGGTTTAAACCCGGGGAGTTACTGGCAGTCAAGCAGTAACCAGGTTTAAACACGGGGAGTTACTGACAGTCACGCACGAACCAGGTTTAAACCCGGGGAGTTACTGATAGTCACGCACTAACCAGGTTTGAACCCGGGGAGATACTGGCAGTCACGCACTAACCAGGTTTAAACCCGGGGCGTTACTGGCAGTCATCAGGTTTAAACCCGGCGAATTACTAGCAGTCACGCACTAACCAGGTTTAAACTCGGGGAGTTACTGGCAGTCACCAGGCAGTCACCAGGTTTAAACCTGGGGAGTCACTGACAGTCACGCACTAACCAGGTTTAAACCAGGGGAGTTACTGGCAGGCACGTACAAACCAGGTTTAAATCCGGGGAGTTACTGGCAGTCACTCAATAACAAGGTTTAAACCTGGGGAGTTACTGGCAGTCACCAGGTTTAAACCCGGCGAATTACTGGTATTCACGCACTAACCAGGTTAAAATCTGGGGAGTTACGTGGAGTTACTGACAGTCACGCACTAACCAGGTTTAAACCCGGGGAGTTACTGGCATTCACGCACTAACCAGGTTTAAACCTGGGGAGTTACAGGGAGTTACTGACAGTCACGCACTATCCAGGTTTAAACCCGGGGAGTTACTGGCAGTCACGCACTAACAATGTTTAAACCCGGGTAGATACTGGCAGTCACGCACTAACCAGGTTTAAACCCGGCGAATTAATGGCAGTCACGCACTAACCAGGTTTAAACCTGGGGAGTTACTGGCAGTCACGCACTAACCAGGTTTAAACCCGGGGAGTTACTGAAAGTCACGCACTAAGCAGGTTTAAAACCCGGGGAGTTACTGATAGTCACGCACTAACCAGGTTTAAACCCGGGGAGTTACTGGCAGTCACGCACTAACCAGGTTTAAACTCGGGGAGTTACTGGCAGTCACTAGGTTTAAACCCGGCGAATTATTGGCAGTCAAACACTAACCAGGTTTAAACCCGGGGTGTTACTGGCAGTCCCCAGGTTTAAACCCGGTGAATTACTGGCAATCACGCACTAACCAGGTTTGAAACTGGGGAGTTACTGGCAGTCACGCACTAACCAGGTTTAAACCCGGGGAGTTACTGACAGTCATGCACTAACCAGGTTTAAACACGGGGAGTTACTGGCAGTCAAGCACTAACCAGGTTTAAACCTGGAGAGTTACTGGCAGTGACCAGGCTTAAACCCGGCGAGTTAATGGCAGTCACGCACTAACCAGGTTTAAACCCGGCGAGTTACTGACAGTCACGCACTAACCAGGTTTAAACCCGGATAGTTACTGGCAGTCACCAGGTTTAAACCCGGGGAGTTACTGACAGTCCCGCACTAACCAGGTTTAAACCCGGAGAGCTACTGACAGTCACGCACTAACCAGGTTTAAACCCGGGGAGTTACTGACAGTCACGCACTAACCAGGTTTAAACCCGGGGGGTTACTGGCAGTCATACACTAACCAGGTTTAAACCCGGGGAATTACTTGCAGTCACCAGGTTTAAACCTGGCGAGTTACTGACAGTCACGCACTAACCAGGTTTAAACCCGGATAGTTACTGGCAGTCACGAGGTTTAAACCCGGCGAGTTACTGACAGTCCCGCACTAACCAGGTTTAAACCCGGAGAGTTACTGGCAGTCACCAGGTTTAAACCCGGCGAGTTACTGACAGTCGAGCACTAACCAGGTTTAAACCCGGAGAGTTACTGACAGTCACGCACTAACCAGGTTTAAACCCGGGGAGTTACTGGCAGTCACGCACCAACCAGGTTTAAACCTGGCGAGTTACTGACAGTCACGCACTAACCAGGTTTAAACCCGAGGAGTTACCGGCAGTCACCAGGTTTAAACCCGGCGAGTTACTGACAGTCACGCACTAACCAGGTTTAAACCCGGCGAGTTACTGACAGTCACGCACTAATAAGGTTTAAACCCGGGGAGTTACTGGCAGTGATGCACTAACCATGTTTAAACCCGGCGAGTTACTGGCAGTGACGCACTAACCAGGTTTAAACCCGGCGAGTTACTGGCAGTGACACACGAACCAGCTTTAAACCCGGCGTGTTACTGGCAGTCACCACGTTTAAACCCAGCGAGTTACTGGCAGTCACGCACTAACCAGGTTTAAACCCGGCAAGTTACTGATAGTCACTCACTAACCAGGTTTAAACCCGGGGAGTTACCGGCAGTCACCATGTTTAAACCCGGCGAGTTACTGACAGTCACGCACTAACCAGGTTTAAACCCGGCGAGTTACTGGCAGTCACGCACTAACCAGGTTTAAACCCGGGGAGTTACTGGCAGTCAAGCAGTAACCAGGTTTAAACCCGGGGAGTTACTGACAGTCACGCACGAACCAGGTTTAAACCCGGGGAGTTACTGATAGTCACGCACTAACCAGGTTTAAACCCGGCGAATTACTAGCAGTCACGCACTAACCAGGTTTAAACCCGGGGAGTTACTGGCAGTCACCAGGCAGTCACCAGGTTTAAACCTGGGGAGTCACTGACAGTCACGCACTAACCAGGTTTAAACCCGGGGAGTTACTGGCAGGCACGTACAAACTAGGTTTAAATCCGGGGAGTTACTGGTAGTCACTCACTAACAAGGTTTAAACCCGGGGAGTTACTGGCAGTCACCAGGTTTAAACCCGGCGAATTACTGGTATTCACGCACTAACCAGGTTAAAACCTGGGGAGTTACGTGGAGTTACTGACAGTCACGCACTAACCAGGTTTAAACCCGGGGAGTTACTGGCATTCACGCACTAACCAGGTTTAAACCTGGGGAGTTACAGGGAGTTACTGACAGTCACGCACTAACCAGGTTTAAACCTGGGGAGTTACTGGCAGTCACGCACTAACCAGGTTTAAACCCGGGGAGTTATTGACAGTCACGCACTAACCAGGTTTAAACCCGGGGAGTTACTGGCAGTCACGCACTAACCAGGTTTAAACCCGGGGAGTTACTGGCATTCACGCACTAACCAGGTTTAAACCTGGGGAGTTACAGAGAGTTACTGACAGTCACGCACTAACCAGGTTTAAACCTGGGGAGTTACTGGCAGTCACGCACTAACCAGGTTTAAACCCGGGGAGTTATTGACAGTCACGCACTAACCAGGTTTAAACCCGGGGAGTTACTGGCAGTCACGCACTAAGCAGGTTTAAACCCGGGGAGTTACTGACAGTCACGCACTAACCAGGTTTAAACCCGGGGAGTTACTGGCAGTCACGCACTAACCAAGTTTAAACTCAGGGAGTTACTGGCAGTCACCAGGTTTAAACCCGGCGAATTATTGGCAGTCAAACACTAACCAGGTTTAAACCCGGGGTGTTACTGGCAGTCCCCAGGTTTAAACCCGGTGAATTACTGGCAGTCATGCACTAACCAGGATTAAACCCGGGGAGTTACTGGCAGTGACGCACTAACCAGGTTTAAACTCGGGGAGTTACTGGCAGTCACACTTGAGCCAAAGCTCATCAGTGTTTCATGGTAGCAGTTACGACCTTGACAAAACGTCCCCTTCACTCTGTCTTATCGCTTATATTTAAAACCATTAATTGTGTTTGATGCACAACTATCACAAGCCTAGAATGATCTGTTAGTCGGCTTTCATTTGCCTTTGATTCTAGCTTGTGCAGATATAGAATTGTGATGGCTTTGTCGTTCATATTTAAAACTATTGATTGTGTTTGATGAACACCATGACAGACTCAGAATGAACTGTCAGCCAGCTTCCAGTACAGTGAACAGCTCGGGTGCAGCGTTTATAGCGGTTGTCAACCTGTAGTATACTGTTCATAGTCATACCCCTAAAGTTCAGCACTTAAACATCTTATTTGTATTTGGTGCCTAATCCAAATCCGTTCCTACACGTTTGTATCTTTTGTTATATTTATATATTGATAACTATACCCAAAACCGACTTCTCAATATCCACATAAAGTTCTGCATCGATGCGGAATCCGGGAATTGCTCGAGTCTGAATACTATGATAAAGACGACCTGTGTTAATGAATACCGACCATCTACAAACACTGCTTTGATCCCGACCCTCACACTGGACGGACGAGTTCGCCCGTGTTCGCCTGTCGCTTTGATATCGTTTACACACATAACGATGACGTTTGTCTGGTCAGCGTGACCTAGTTAACATGGTTACTGTAGCCAATGGGATGGATCTGAGGGATTGCAAGGCTCGTGGCAAAGACGGATTACATAGGTTTCCATAAAGCGTAAAATGGGAAAATTAAATAATGCGATGAAACGCGAAACCCAATCATAGAGAACTGGAGAACGGAGTACAATGGTTGATTCCTCTTCTGCAAGCACAGTGCGTAAACGAACCGAGCCGTTATAGCTGTCTGAGGAATACCAGTCAAGTATCTGCGCTATCTGTCTAGGAGGGAGGTTAGTGATTACCACTACTACCACTACTACTACTACTACTACTACTACTACTACTACTACTACTACTCCCACTCCTAATACTACTACCACCACCACTACTACGTATTCTACTACTACTACTACTACTACTACTACTACTACTACTACTACTACTACTACTACTAATTAAGAAGATGATACAAATATCAATGATGGTGATGATGATGATAATGGTAATATTAATGATGATGATGGTAATAATAATAATAATGATGATGATGATGAAAAATATATAATGTTGGTGGTGATTGTGTTTTGGTAGAGGTGGTGGCAACGATGATGATTATGATGATGATAATAATGAGGACGACGACGACGATGAAGATGACGATGATTATTGAAAGTGCTGCTTACCTTGGTGTTGGGTGCAATCAGGTAGACAAGACACAAGAATGGAATGGTGGGAAGGAACAAGATAAGGAACATGAGGTTTCTGAACAAGTTGAGCGACTGGAGGAAGCCCATCTCAGACCCGTACCAGATACTCGTCATGTGCTGCTGACAGTTGGGGTGCGCGACGAACTGAAATCACAAACATACACTCTGAACTCTGAGCCCATCTCAGACCCGTACCAGATACTCGTCATGTGCTACGGCAACCAAATACACACAACAGAATTGTGAACGTGATATCACAAACATACACTATCAACATGGCTACCAAGCACACAGAACAGAATAGTGGATGTGGAATCATAAACATACACTGTCAAAATGACCATCATAAACAAAACAATATTGTGGAACAGTATCTAGAAATAGACAAAATTTTAGCCCCCCCACCCCACCCCACCCCACAACTAGTAACAACAATCACACTCGCTTCCTACCATCCCCACCCTGGAACAGATATAATTAGTATTATGGTTGAAGGCTATGCAATCTTGAAACATTGCTTATGTGATATTTGAGCTCCATTAACATACTGCAGTATGTGGAGGACCACTAGTGATGTACGGGGATACAGTCAGACATCCACGTTCTTTCCACCACAATACTGTAGACTGGTACCTTTTTCTCGTCATAGCGGATGGCTTGTTTCAGTCGAGCTAGCGGATCTCGCCGCGTGGCGTCGCCACTCTCGCTGAGCACGGCTTCGACTTCCTGTGTCCCCCGACACAGGTCCATCAGCTCGTTAGCGAAGTTCATACACAGGTCGACCAGACCGAGGTACTCGTTCTGAAACAATCAAACAGTGTCAAGATAGTTTCAAATCAAACAACAGTGTCGAAATAGTTTCAAATCAAACAACAGTGTCAAGATAGTTTCAAATCAAACAACAGTGTCGAGATAGTTTCAAATCAAACAACAGTGTCAAGATAGTTTCAAATAAAACCATTTTTATTTAGTAAACTAGTCTGGTAGTGGCAGTCCTCTTTGTGACATTCAAAATGATGCAGGCCAGTACAGAATCTCCTCGGGAGTGACGGTCCTCCTATAGACGAGGTATTAGATAGAGATTCATGGAATCAACCACTGCCTTGCCAAATGCCCATTTGACTGCATTATTCAGAGATACGGTCTTGATCAAGAATTGTAATTTACCACCTGAACTGTTCATCCAGATTATGACCTGGAGTGGGTGTCACCAACAATACTGTATTAGACCAGGTTGGCGACTGTATTGGGTATCTTGGGAAAACTCGTCACCCCTCAAATTCTGTAACAATCTCTAATCGTTTATAGTCATTGTAGTTGTTAGCGCTAATTGTCGTCTCACCAGGAAGTAACTTCTTAATATATATATATATATATATAGATATATATATATATATATATATATATATATATATATATATATATATATATATATATATATATATATATATACGTTTTTTTTATCAGAACATTTACAAATCAATACACTGTTTTGGTATACTATGACGGTAATCATGATTTGCATACATGTATATCTAATTTCAGTTACTGCTGCATTATGTACACTTATAAAAATACACAAACTATCACTGATTAAATTTACGTAATGTTTTTTTTATATATAAATTTAACAGCCCTCCAAAACCCACAAAAAAAAAAAAAAAAAAACACCCCCACGAAAAACAACAAAAACTAAAAACAAAACCTCCAACAAAATCAAACAACAAAACATCTCCCCAAAATACCGCATCTAGAGCCTTCTTTCATACAAATTCGTATACGTATGCCGAAAAGCTTTTTCTTTTATAACTTTCACTTATCAGCTGAAACATATATATTTAAAAAATCTCAAAGAATGTCGTAAAATAATTGTCTGCACAAATAGGATGACGCTATCATTTGTCACGGATGGAACATTATGTGATTCAATAACTGCTCCCTTCGTGATCAATAGAGCTAATTCCACTGGAAATAACGCCGTCAGCTTAACGAACCTCCCGTACCAGTCAAAGTGGTTGCACAATTGACGAGCAAACCGGAGACCTTAGGTAATTCATTTATTTTGGCATCAATCAAATGCACCAGAACTTGCGTCAAGTCGATTTTAATACGTGTTAGGTGTTCGGGTTCACTTGTTTCAACTTAACGATATGGTAATAGACATTCTCGACAATTTGTTTTTCTGAGTGATATATCTTTAAATTAGGCGAAATATAAACCCGACTGATGTCGTATAATCCATAAATAGACATCGACGTTGCGCCACCTATACACGAGGAATACAACTAGCATTATACAAGTCTCTGGGACATATGGGCGTGTCGGGTGGACATGTCAGTGACAAGCCAGCTGCACCAACTGGGACATATGGGCGTGTCGGGTGGACATGTCAGTGACAAGCCAGGTGCACCAACTGGGACATATTAGTGGGGTCGAAACAACCAGAGTGCGTTACCATGCCACAAAAATTTGACCCCGAATAAGGTCAGTTTTGGTGACCTTGAAAGGTCATATAGGTCAAATAGGGTAAAAAAAAAACATATCAGTAATGGATAGTCATACAAAAGTCATATTGGTTTCAAATGAAAGCTCTCGTCAACCCAAAGAACTTTTATTCAGTGATGTAAATTGATAGGGTCAACAACGTGGCCTCTAGGGGTCAATAAAGGTCAGTAAGGTTTGTTTTTGGTAAAAAACTAAACAAAAAAACAACCCAAAAGATGATACTATAATGATGGTATATGGTGTCAAATGAAAGCTCTCATCAAAACAAAACACTTACACTTCAGAGTATAAGTGGTGCTATCAACCGTTTGACCCGGTTTTAGGATGGTCGTTTATGGTGTCAAATGAAAGCACTCCTCAAAACAACTTGCTGCTGGTTAAATGTCTTGTGGTTAACTATGTAAGCTCTAGATCACTTTAAGCAGGAACATTTGCGCAGTGGTGTACAGTCAAGATGTTCTTTTTTGGCAAGAGCAGGAGGCGGTACAGGGTTTACGACAACCACATTTTACTGTCGGTTTGAACACTTCAGTGGCCGTGCCATGCGAGGTCCACCTGGGCGTTAGGTTGTTGTTGGATTCTTGCCAGCCGAAAGAACACGGGTCCTCTTCTGGGAGCACTGGCTGATGACTTGTGTACCAGATTGATGCCTGGTACACAGCTCGTCGAAGGTGAAGCATTAGTGCGTCTTGTGTTAGTGGAATCCGCTGAACATGTTCATTCTCAGAACATTGACCTCAGACGTAGTCGATGTGTTGTCGTAGAGTCGACACACGAAATCCTCCACGGAAGCGAAGTCATCACCTGACAACACCTGGAAGGGGTGCTGTGAGATCTTCACAAATTGTTCTGTAACCTCAGGGTGTTTGTTCCAGGTGTTCCACCAAATACGTTTTCCCTTGCTCTTCAGTCCATTTGTAGTATCACAATCTGACATGGCATGGAACATTGGCAATGCAAGGCAGCGTTCTGGGCCAATGCTCTGATGGAGTCGATTGATCTGAAGCATTTGCTGATGCTTTCCACCACCGAATGCAATCCACAAGTTTAGGTTTGGATTTATGGAATGGAAACGAGAGAACTGACCCAAGAGGATTATGAACACGTCGGTGTCGCCAGTCCTGATGAGAATGGAACTGGCGTTTGGTAGTGCGTCGATTACGTGTACCACTATTCTGGTGTCTGCTTCCTCGTGGTTCGAAGGTTCCATCATTTCATCACAAGGCCCGATATGCACAACTTTGGTACCAGATGTCAAGTATACATCATTGCTGTCGGGATAGGATTGGTTTTTAATTGCCTCACTGGACAGAAACTCAAACAGTTTGAAGAATCTGCCAGAAACTTTTCCCAGGTTTTCTTGCCTTGAGGAATCCTGGCATTACCTGCAATGCGTGACGTGTCCCACCGCCAGCTCCATCTGCTCTTTTGTTACGTGTGCAACCTTTGATACTTTTGGGAAAGTATCTGTCCCATATGACATCAAGGCGATCACAGGCTTTGAGTTCAACGCGGAGGCGAGGACAGAAGACAGTAGCCACATAGTCGTCAAATGTCGAGCATGATGGTTTTGGTGGCATCGTGTGAATGAGGGCCCCACCGTTGATGATTATTGCATTGTAGCCTGTTGGAGTGAGCTCGGCCGTTTGCTCTAAGGTGTCTGGTCCTTCTGCAGAATCTGCTTCCATGATGCAGTGGTACAGTGCACCCTTGTCATTTGTTGTCTTCATGGCAGGAGGAGGGATTACAGACTCGTGTTCAAAGAAGAGGCTTAGGTTTCCTTGACGTGTGTGCAATGATACAAACAATTGACCATACAACAACGTATGATCTTTGAAGTGAGATAGTTTTTTCTGGGTTGCTGTTTTGCGTTGCTTGACCTGTTTGAAAAAAATCACTTTGTTCTTTTTGATTGGAGTCTGAAGGTTACGTGTTCGGTGTTCCAATACGGCTCCTTATAATCTTCATACTGAGATCGTCCAAGCTCAACAGTTTGTTGGACAGCTTCAGATGATGATACTGACAAGGACACACGCCCATGTAATGACACCAATTCCTTTACCTCCTCCTGGAAGGGATTTCCCACTTGAAGAATGGAGTCGGACATTTCTGGACATGCCTCAAGAAACGCAACTGGGAGGATTTGCCCTCTTCGTGATGTGGACGAAGTTCATCTGTGTCATGGCCATTTTCCTGGAAATCATCCACCAGACGGGCTAGAGTTGGGCCGACCAGGACCCATTTTGCCAGTGATGTAGGATCTTCTATTATTCCGATAATGCCACCTACCCCTTTCACCAGTTTGTTGTTCTGTTCTTGTGCGTGATCTATCGCAATGGCAGAGAACTTGTTCATAGTGTGGCTGATGGTCCAGTTTCCATTACCCTCAAACTCTACTAGAACAGAGGATGGCAGTGACTCAAGATCAGCGATGAAGACGGGAAGCCATCTAGCATAATTGTGGTGGTCCATGGCAAAACATTTCCAACCAGAGCCTTCAGGGTCTCCACGAATAGCCGAAAATTACGCTGCCTGTGAGCTCGTATGAATAGCAGTACTAACTGCTGGTACTTCATGATGAGCATCCAGAAAGTGAAAGTTAGGTTCATTTCAGCATTTCTTGACATCCATTCCCCCACAGGTAGGTTCGTATCTGCCAAACTGTATGCGTCCTGAAGAACAGTGTTTAGTGCTGCTACAGTGACCTGGTGGGCATACCGAGTCTTCATTGGATCTGCAGCAGTCAAAAATGATGCGGCTGTCCCGGGTGTGGCAATCCCTGATTCTGCTATGACTTCCGCCCACCCACTGTCACGAAGAATGTCTCCAAGTGTTTGTCACAATGCCATTTCAATGTGTAGACCACCCATCATAATGACAAATTTCTGCTCACCGAGTTCATCTGAAAATGTCCAATGGAGCTTCTTCGCGATTGCATTTTTACAAAAATGACCCCTATTGACCCCTGGAGGTCACATTGTTGACCCTGTCAATTTACTACCTGGAATAGAAGTGTTTTGGTTTCATGAGAGCTTTCATTTGACACCAACATTGCCTTTTTATGACTATCTGAAACTGGCCTTATTTGGGGGGATTTTTTTGTGGCACCTTCGTATTCGTGTTCCTTTGGTCAAAATCTATAGGAATGTGTTAAAAAAGTAACTTTCACAAGCATGGTAACGAACTGTCAGTTTTTTGTATTGCTCTCGTCCCTACTATATGGGCGTGTCGGGTGGACATGTCAGTGACAAGCTAGCTGCACCAACTGGTAACCGCCAGAGTACTGCTGGATCTGCTCGCTTATACAACTGTAAAGTGAAAACTCCTATTGATAACACTGAAGTGTCACAAACATGGGCCCGGTGCCGTTTCTTGTCGTTTCCCATAACGTGTCGTGGGGATCAACCAACGATTAGCATCCAAACAGGCGAGGCCTATTAAAATAAATACAATAAAAAGGCACTGAATTGTGTCTAAACATTACAATTGTAGTTTCAGCATTGTGATCAACTCCTATCGAAAGAACATCACGTCTCATTGGTGGATAGGTTGCCAAGTGTGTAACCCTCATACACAAGAGATACACTCCCCGCCCATTCCTAAAACCAAACCCTGCCCATTACTAAAATCAAACCCCACCAATTACTAAATCGAAATCCCGATCATTAATAAAAACCCATCCCCGCCCATTACTAAAACCAATCTCCGCCCATTACTAAAAGCAAACCCGTCCATTACTAAAAGCAAACCCCGTCCATTACTAATGCCAAACCCCACCCATTACTAAAACTAAACTCTGCCATTACTGAAAACAAAACCCTCCCATTACTAAAATAAAACCCCACCCATTACTAAAATCAAACCCCGTCCATTAATAAAAACAAACCCCGTCCATTACTAAAACTAAACCCCGCCCATTACTACCTCCCTCGCCCATTACTTAAACAATACTAAAACCAAACCCCGCCCATTACTAAAGCCAAACATATTGGCCTACAACGATAAGCCATGATCAGTAAAATGGTTCTCATTCCTTGTTGCTACATTCCAATAACAAATCCCCCAGACAAGGGAGATAACTAAAGTCCTATCGTCACTAATCACACGAATTGAAGATGGATTCTAGTAATACAAAATAGAATGACAGTTAACCCGAACCAATCAAAGTGTGTTTTACAGCATGTGATGCAAGTGCTCACAGCAATAAGACAACGCGTGCTAAACGATACGGTAGTTTGTATGCAGATGGGTACACCCAACACCATAATACGTCTTCCGTGTGTTTCACACAGCAGCGGGATGTGTTTACGACTATGTAAATATGAACATTATACGTAGCTATTTACAGTGGGACGTTTAGATTACACGCACCAGAAGCAGAAAGGAAGAACCATGGGTATTTGTTTAATGGAACCTCGGCACATTTCAAACTGTCGAGGACGATCGACCGATCACAACATCACACCTCAGGCGAGCGCTCTACTACTGGGCTACACGCCAGCCCCAGTCAGTGTTTGTCTTTGTACAGTCACTATTTACACACACTCAGTGGTGTTTGTCCTACTGCAGTCACTATTTACACACACTCAGTGGTGTTTGTCCTACTGCAGTCACTATTTACACACACTCAGTGGTGTTTGTCTTACTACAGTCACTATTTACACACACTCAGTGGTGTTTGTCTTACTACAGTCAGTATTTACACACACTCAGTGGTGTTTGTCTTACTACAGTCACTATTTACACACACTCAGTGGTGTTTGTCTTACTACAGTCAGTATTTACACACACTCAGTGGTGTTTGTCTTTGTACAGTCACTACTTAAACACACTCAGTGGTGTTTGTCTTACTACAGTCACTACTTACACACACTCAGTGGTGATTGTCTTACTGCAGTCACTACTTACACACACTCAGTGGTGATTGTCTTACTGCAGTCACTACTTACACACACTCAGTGGTGATTGTCTTACTGCAGTCACTACTTACACACACTCAGTGGTGATTGTCTTACTGCAGTCACTATTTACACACACTCAGTGGTGTTTGTCTTACTGCAGTCACTATTTACACACACTCAGTGGTGTTTGTCTTACTGCAGTCACTACTTACACACACTCAGTGGTGTTTGTCTTACTACAGTCACTACTTACACACACTCAGTGGTGATTGTCTTACTGCAGTCACTACTTACACACACTCAGTGGTGATTGTCTTACTGCAGTCACTATTTACACACACTCAGTGGTGTCTTACTACAGTCACTATTTACACACACTCAGTGGTGTTTGTCTTACTGCAGTCACTACTTACACACACTCAGTGGTGTTTGTCTTACTGCAGTCACTATTTACACACACTCAGTGGTGTTTGTCTTACTGCAGTCACTATTTACACACACTCAGTGGTGTTTTTGTTACTGCAGTCACTACTTACACACACTCAGTGGTGTTTTTCCTACTGCAGTCACTACTTACACACACTCAGTGGTGTTTTTCCTACTGCAGTCACTACTTACACACACTCAGTGGTGTTTTTCCTACTGCAGTCACTACTTACACACTCAGTGGTGTTTTTCCTACTGCAGTCACTACTTACACACTCTCAGTGGTGTTTTTCCTACTGCAGTCACTATTTACTCACACTCAGTGGTGTTTTTGTTACTGCAGTCACTACTTACACACTCTCAGTGGTGTTTTTGTTACTGCAGTCACTACTTACACACATTCAGTGGTGTTTGTTTTACTACAGTCACTATTTACACACACTCAGTGGTGTTTGTCTTACTACAGTCACTATTTAAACACACTCAGTGGTGTTTGTCCTACTACACTCACTACTTATACTACAGTCACTACTTACACACTCTCTATATATCTTATTATCCTACTGTCTCCTTCCATTCTCTCCTTTGATTCCACGTTACGTCTTCTCGATCTGACAGCTCCTGTTATATTTCAATTTCATTCGCTGTCCACCTCCACATCCTAGTCCTTGTCTCTCAAACAACGAAAGGTGGTTGTCTCCTGTGGCTATCCGTACCACACTCCTGCCATTTCCCATCAGCTTTAGCTGTGGGCTTAGTCTGACCACTTCGGCGAGTGTTCAATAATTACGTCTGGCATTGATAAGAGGCATTTGTAACCACCTACTATACTCCCCTATTACCGGCAGTCGTTAGTCAGTCCGACACTTTATCCACTCGACCAGTATGCTATATATCTGATATAGTCAACAATACCGACATTAACATTGTGTCAGAGTGCTGTACATCTGATATAGTCAATAATACCGACATCAACAATTTGTCAGAGTGCTGTACATCTGATATAGTCAACAATAGCGACATCAACATTTTGTCAAGAGTGCTGTACATCTGATATAGTCAACAATAGCCACATTAACATTGTGTCAGAGTGCTGTACATCTGATATAGTCAACAATACCGACATTAACATTTTGTCGACAAAAGTGCTGTACATCTGATATAGTCAACAATACCGACATTAACCTTTTGTCAGAGTGCTGTACTTCTGATATAGTCAATAATACAAACATCAACAATTTGTCAGAGTGCTGTACATATGATATAGTCAACAATAGCGACATCAACATTTTGTCAAGAGTGCTGTACATCTGATATAGTCAACAATAGCCACATTAACATTGTGTCAGAGTGTTGTACATCTGATATAGTCAACAATACCGATATTAACATTGTGTCAGAGTGCTGTACATCTGATATAGTCAAGAATACCGACATTAACATTGTGTCAGAGTGCTGTACATCTCATATAGTCAATAATACCGACATTAACATAACATTTTGTCAGAGTGCTGTACATCTTATATAGTCAACAATACCGACATTAACCTTTTGTCAGAGTGCTGTACTTCTGATATAGTCAACAATACCGACATTAACATTTTGTCGACAAAAGTGCTGTGCATCTGATATAGTCAACAATACCGACATCAACATTTTGTCAAGAGTGCTGTACATTTGATATAGTCAACAATACCGACATTAACATTGTGTCAGAGTGCTGTGCATCTGATATAGTCAACAATACCGACATCAACAATTTGTCAGAGTGCTGTACATCTGATATAGTCAACAATAGGGACATCAACAATTTGTCAGAGTGCTGTACATCTGATGTAGTCAACAATACCGACATCAACATTTTGTCAGAGTGCTGTACATCTGATGTAGTCAATAATACCGACATCAACATTTTGTCAGAGTGCTGTACATCTGATATAGTCAACAATACCGACATCAAAATTTTGTCAGAGTGTTGTACATCTGATATAGTCAACAATACCGACATTAACGACATCAACATCTGATATAGTCAACAATACCGACATCAACATTTTGTCAAGAGTGCTGTACATCTGATATAGTCAACAATACCGACATTAACATTGTGTCAGAGTGCTGTGCATCTGATATAGTCAACAATACCGACATCAACATTTTGTCAGAGTGCTGTACATCTGATGTAGTCAACAATAATACCGACATCAACATTTTGTCAGAGTGCTGTACATCTGATATAGTCAACAATACCGACATCAACATTTTGTCAGAGTGCTGTACATCTGATATAGTCAATAATACCGACATTAACATTTTGTCAGAGTGCTGTACATCTGATATAGTCAACAATACCGACATTAACATTTTATCAGAATGCTGTACATTTGATAAAGTCAATAATACCGACATCAACATTTTGTCAGAGTGCTGTACATCTGATGTAGTCAATAATAGCGACATCAACATTTTGTCAGAGTGCTGGACATCTGATATAGTCAACAATAGCGACATCAACATTTTGTCAGAGTGCTGTACATCTGATATAGTCAACAATAGCGACATCAACATTTTGTCAGAGTGCTGTACATCTGATATAGTCAATAATGTCGACATCAACATTTTGTCTGAGTGCTGTACATTTGATATAGTCAACAATACCGACATTAACATTAACATTTTGTCAGAATGCTGTACATCTGATACAGTCAATAATACCGACATCAACATTTTGTCAGAGTGCTGTACATCTGATAAAGTCAATAATACCGACATCAAGGTTGTGTCAGAGTGCTGTACATCTGATATAGTCAATAATACCGACATTAATATTTTGTCAGAGTGCTGTACATCTGAAAAAGTCAATAATACCGACATCAACATTTTGTCAGAGTGCTGTACATCTGATATAGTCCACAATACCGACATTAACATTTTGTCAGAGTGCTGTACATGTTATATAGTCAACAATACCGACATTAACATTTTGTCAGAGTGCTGTATATCTTATAGATAGATAGATAGCTAGTTTAACGTGCTCATATACCGCTAGGGATGCGAAACCGCCCATCCCGAGTCCGACCTCCGATAAGATCGGTGGCCTGACTCGGGACAGGAAAGTACATAGTGAATAATATTGACATTAACACTCCGTCAATGTCCAGTGTGTGTTGTAGTAGTATTGCAGTAAATTAAGATCAAAGTATGAGTGAAATTGCATAGTCCTGTTGTATATAGACATGACAGCAACATCTATTACATACGCACTATTCTAAAATAAATTCACATACTTCTGTTCTGTAATCACATAATGCCAGTAAAAATAAATTCACATACTTCTGTTCTGTAATCATGCAATTCCAGTAAAATTAAATTCACATACTTCTGTTCTGTAATCACATAATGTCAGTAAAAATAAATTCACATACTTCTGTTCTGTAATCATGTAATTCCAGTAAAATTAAATTCACATACTTCTGTTCTGTAATCACATAATGTCAGTAAAAATAAATTCACATACTTCTATTCTGTAATCATGTAATTCCAGTAAAATTAAATTCAAATACGGTACTTGAGTTCTGTAATAACGTACTGCCAGGGTAAAATAAATTCAAATACGGTACTTGAGTTGTGTAATAACGTACTTCCAGAGTAAAATAGATTCAAATACGGTACTTGAGTTGTGTAATAACGTACAGCCAGGGTAAAATAAATTCAAATACGGTACTTGAGTTGTGTAATAACGTACTGCCAGAGTAAAATAAATTCAAATACGGTACTTGAGTTGTGTAATAACGTACTGCCAGAGTAAAATAAATTCAAATACGGTACTTGAGTTGTGTAATAACGTACTGCCAGAGTAAAATAAATTCAAATACGGTACTTGAGTTGTGTAATAACGTACTGCCAGAGTAAAATAAATTCAAATACGGTACTTGAGTTATGTAATAACGTACTGCCAGGGTAAAATAAATTCGAATACGTACTTGAGTTATGTAATAACGTACTGCCAGAGTAAAATAAATTCAAATACGGTACTTGAGTTGTGTAATAACGTACTGCCAGAGTAAAATAAATTCAAATAGTTGTTGTATTAGCATGTAAAGCCAGGGAAGAGAACTTCAAGTAATCTCTTTATCATGTGGTGTGAGTACTACACCATATCCGATTAAATCGTTATCTTTATCATGTGGTGTGAGTACTACACTATATCCGATTAAATCGTTATCTTTATCATGTGGTGTGAGTACTACACTATATCCGGTTAAATATTTCTTTTTATCACGTGGTGTGAGTTCTACACTATATCCGATTAAATCGTTATCTTTATCATGTGGTGTGAGTTCTACACTATATCCGATTAAATCGTTATCTTTATCATGTGGTGTGAGTACTACACTATATCCGGTTAAATCGTTATCTTTATCATGTGGTGTGAGTTCTACAGTATATCCGATTAAATCGTTATCTTTATCATGTGGTGTGAGTACTACACTATATCCGGTTAAATCGTTATCTTTATCATGTGGTGTGAGTTCTACACTATATCTGATTAAATATTTCTTTTTATCACGTGGTGTGAGTACTACACTATATCCGGTTAAATCGTTCTCTTTATCATATGGTGTGAGTACTACACTATATCCGATTAAATCGTTATCTTTATCATGTGGTGTGAGTTCTACACTATATCCGATTAAATATTTATCTTTATCATGTGGTGTGAGTTCTACACTATATCCGATTAAATCGTTATCTTTATCATGTGGTGTGAGTACTACACTATATCCGATTAAATCGTTATCTTTATCATGTGGTGTGAGTACTACACTATATCCGGTTAAATCGTTATCTTTATCATGTGGTGTGAGTACTACACTATATCCGATTAAATCGTTCGTAGTGTAAATCTGTTTAAAGTATTTTGTAAAGGTATTATAGCGGGGTTTTGTCAGAGAATTGTACACTGGCTCTGAAATCCTGGGCTGTGAAGGTAAACAAACCAAATTAACCAGTCACCTTTGACATGTTAAAATCATCTTAACTCCTGGGTCTGTTTACCGATGAGGATTAAAAGAACAAACTCCGGCGTATTACACAGCTTACTACAGTTGATTTTAGTAATTGCCGGGCTAGAAGTCAATTTTCTCAAGAAATCGGTCAGATGTCTTGACATGTTCGCTAGAACCAAACCTCAGTGTTCTGTTTTCGACTACAAAGGAATGCTGAATAAGGCCCAAAGCAATTCTATCAGAGGTTCCTCTTTGTTAGTTTATCGTCGGTGATTGTGACCGCTAAACAAACAGAACATTTATCTAGTGTTGGTCTTTATCGCAGCACCTTTTTGTGTGTTTTTAAAGATATGTAGACGGTACAATCGTAAAAAAAGAGAATCAATTTAAGAAAAGATATGAATGAAAAATAAGTTAACGTGTCATATATACATTGTATTGTACAACATGTTTACCGACTAGTTCACGTGTCATATATACATTGTATTGCACAACATGTTTACCGACCGGTTCACGTGTCATATATACATTGTATTGCACAATATGTTTACCGACCGGTTCACGTGTCATATATACATTGTATTGCACAATATGTTTACCGACCGGTTCACGTGTCATATATACATTGTATTGCACAATATGTTTACCGACCGGTTCACGTGTCATATATACATTGTATTGCACAACATGTTTACCGACCGGTTCACGTGTCATATATACATTGTATTGCACAATATGTTTACCGACCGGTTCACGTGGCATATATACATTGTATTGCACAATATGTTTACCGATCAACCGAAACAAAAACATGATGGACCGAATTGACGCAGGTGTTTAAGTAATGTAAATACATGTAATTACACGCGTGTAAGGCATAAACAGGTGTTTAAGTAATGTAAATACATGTAATTACACGCGTGTAAGGCATACAAAGGTTTCGTAAATTCAACTCGTTATATTTCTATACGTCATGTTTGGTAGTCTATTCACCATGGTAAACAAGCAGCAGTAATATTTAAATCATTGCTTAGTTACAATAATTATTTAAGCCAATTTATGTCCAAGAATACAATTTGCATATTTAGTTGTACCAAAAGTGTAATATATTTAGTTGAAGTAATTTAAAACAATATTAAGATGAAATAACATTCTTTAAAAATATTTGTTCAGGAAATATCTTAAATAAAACTTAACCGTGGGAATATTTAAGCAATGTGTTAACAGATAAAACACTGTTTAATAAAATCTGTAAATCAATTGGAAATGGCTTGATATGCAAATTCAGCTTATATATATATACACACTGGCGATGCATCTCTTCCATAAAGTTCGCTGGAATACAGTGGTTGAACAACCGGCCCAGGGATATGGCCTCAGAAAGAAACATGAAACCACGTCGACTTATACACCACAGATAGAAATGGAAACACGAGACCAGTACATCGACTTATACACCACAGATAGAAATGAGTACATCGACTTATACACCACATATAGAAATCGAAAAATGATACCAGTATATCGACGTATACACCGCAGATAGAAATGGAAACACGAGACCACTACGTCGACTTATACACCACAGATAGAAATCGAAACATGTGACCAGTACATCGACTTATACACCACATATATGAATGGAAACATGTGACCACAACGTCGACTTACACACCACAGATAGAAATGGAAACATGTGACCACTACGTCGACTTACACACCACAGATAGAAATGGAAACATGTGACCACTACGTCGACATATACACCACAAATAGAAATAAAACATGAAACCTGTACATCAACTTATACACCACAGATAGAAATGAAACATGAGACCAATACATCGACTTACACACCACAGATAGGAATGGAAACATGAGATCAGTACATCGACTTATACACCACAGATAGAAATGGAAACATGTGACCACTACGTCGACTTACACACCACAGATAGAAATGGAAACGTGACCACTACGTCGACTTATACACCACAGATAGGAATTGAAATATGTGAGCACTACGTCGACTTATACACCACAGATAGGAATTGAAATATGTGAGCACTACATCGATTTATACACCACAGATAGAAATAAAACATGAAACCTGTACATCGACTTATACACCACAGATAGAAATGAAACATGAGACCACTACATCGACTTGCACACGACAGATAGAAATGGACACATGAGACCAATACATCAACTTACACACCACAGATAGGAATGGAAACATGATACCACTACATCGACTTATACACCACAGATAGAAATGAAACATGTGACCACTACGTCGACTTACATACCACAGACAGAAATGGAAACATGTGACCACTACGTCGACTTACACACCATATATAGAAATGGAAACATGAGATCAGTACATCGACTTATACACCACAGATAGAAATGAAAACATGTGACCACTACGTCGACGTACACACCACAGATAGAAATGGAAACGTGAGCACTACGTCGACTTATACACCACAGATAGGAATGGAAATATGTGAGCACTACGTCGACTTATACACCACAGATAGGAATGAAAACATGAGATCAGTGCATTGACTTATACACCACAGATAGAAATAGAAACATGTGACCACTACGTCGACTTACACACCACAAATAGAAATGGAAACATGTGACCACTACGTCGACTTATACACCACAGATAGGAATGGAAACATGAGATCAGTACATCGACTTATACACCACATATAGAAATGGAAACATGTGACCACTACGTCAACTTACACACCACAAATAGAAATGGAAATATGTGACCACTACGTCGACTTACACACCACAGATAGGAATGGAAACATGAGATCAGTACATCGATTTATACATCACAGATAGAAATAAAACATGAAACCTGTACATCGACTTATACACCGCAGATAGAAATGAAACATGAGACCACTACATCGACTTGCACACGACAGATAGAAATGGACACATGAGACCAATACATCAACTTATACACCACAGATAGGAATGGAAACATGATACCACTACATCGACTTATACACCACAGATAGAAATGAAACATGTGACCACTACGTCGACTTACACACCACAGACAGAAATGGAAACATGTGACCACTACGTCGACTTACACACCATATATAGAAATGGAAACATGAGATCAGTACATCGACTTATACACCACAGATAGAAATGGAAACATGTGACCACTATGTCGACTTACACACCACAGATAGAAATGGAAACATAACACCACTACGTCGACTTACACACCACAGATAGAAATGGAAACATGTGACCACTACGTCGACGTACACACCACAGATAGAAATGGAAACATGACACCACTACGTCGACTTACACACCACATATATAAATGGAAACATGTGACCACTACGTCGACGTACACACCACAGATAGAAATGGAAACATGACACCACTACGTCGACTTACACACCACAGATATAAATGGAAACATGTGACCACTATGTCGGCGTACACACCACAGATAGAAATGGAAACATGAGACCACTACGTCGACTTACATACCACAGATAGAAATGGAAACATGTGACCACTATGTCGACTTACAGACCACAGATAGGAATGGAAATATGATATCAGTACATCGACTTACACACCACAGATAGAAATAGAAACGTGACCACTACGTTGACTTATACACCACAAATAGGAATGGAAATATGTGACCACTACGTCGACTTGTACACCACAGATAGGAATGAAAACATGAGATCAGTGCATCGATTTACACACCACAGATAGCAATGGAACCATGAGATCAGTACATCGACTTATATACCACAGACAGAAATGGAAACATGTGACCACTACGTCGACTTACACACCACAAATAGAAATGGAAATATGTGACCACTACGTCGACTTACACACCACAGATAGAGATGGAAACATGTGACCACTACGTCGACTTACACACCGCAGATAGGAATGGAAACATGATATCAGTACATCGACGTATACACCACAGATAGAAATGGAAACATGAGATCAGTACATCAACTTATACACCACAGATACAAATGGAAACATGTGACCAGTACATCGAGGTAACGGAGGTGTGCTGCTAGTTTCGAATACACCGAGATGCGTCTGTCATTAACTTAGATCAACACACGCGTTTTCATCCTAGGCTTAGTAGGTTCCGCACGTGTTCCAGGCACACTATTATATGATCCTAAGTCTAGTCGTTCCCCACACGTGTTCCAGGCACACTATTCTATGATCCTAAGTCTAGACGTTCCCCACACGTGTTCCAGGCACACTATTCTATGATCCTAAGTCTAGTCGTTCCCCACACGTGTTCCAGGCACACTATTATATGATCCTAAGTCTAGTAGTTCCCCACACGTGTTCCAGGCACACTATTCTATGATCCTAAGTCTAGTCGTTCCCCACACGTGTTCCAGGCACACTGTTCTATTATCATAAGTCTAGTCGGTCCCGACACGTGTTCCAGGCACACTATTCTATGATCCTAAGTCTAGTCGTTTCCCACACGTGTTCCAGGCACACATTTCTATGATCCTAAGTGTAGTCGTTCTCCACACGTGTTCCAGGCACACTATTATATGAAACTAAGTCTAGTCGTTCCCCACACGTGTTCCAGGCACACTGTTCTATTATCATAAGTCTAGTCGGTCCCGACACGTGTTCCAGGCACACTATTCTATGATCCTAAGTCTAGTCGTTTCCCACACGTGTTCCAGGCACACTGTTCTATTATCATAAGTCTAGTCGGTCCCGACACGTGTTCCAGGCACACTATTCTATGATCCTAAGTCTAGTCGTTTCCCACACGTGTTCCAGGCACACATTTCTATGATCCTAAGTGTAGTCGTTCTCCACACGTGTTCCAGGCACACTATTATATGAAACTAAGTCTAGTCGTTCCCCACACGTGTTCCAGGCACACTGTTCTATTATCATAAGTCTAGTCGGTCCCGACACGTGTTCCAGGCACACTATTCTATGATCCTAAGTCTAGTCGTTTCCCACACGTGTTCCAGGCACACTGTTCTATGATCCTAAGTGTAGTCGTTCTCCACACGTGTTCCAGGCACACTATTTTATGATCCTAAGTCTAGTAGGTATAAAGATAGACAGCGAGATAGAGAGGAAACACGCTGCCATCACACATGCCACTACTAGCGACATAGCAGCAAGTGATCTTTTTGGGGGTAACCATTCGTGTATTAGTCAGGGCATAGTGACACTAAGAAACGTTAGACATTTCAATATTCCGTATTCAATTATAAGTCCACGTACCAAACATAAACATTTACATATTTTTACCTTAAATTCTTTCTCCACTTGCGCTAACTTTTTCATTTCCTGTCTGAGTTCAAACGTCGTCATGATCGGATCAGGGCTTGAGAGAGCCATATATGCCGGGCTCGCCAAAGCTCGATAAGCGTTCAGTCTTGACCGTGACCTCTTTAAGGAATCGTAGTTCTGTTTTGAGACACAGTCACTGCACTTACACGAGATCGGGTGTGGTTTGTCGATCGTGTGGTTCCGCGAGAGAAACAGCTGAATGATCTCGTGGTTGTTGTACTGAGCTGCCAGGATGAGCGGTGTTATGTCGGGCGAAAACTGACTCTTCTCCTCGTTCCTGAAAAACGCCTCCCCTCCCCCCATCTTCCGCAGCCGGTCCTCCCCCGCCATGAAGTTTGGGTGCTCGGTGATGAGTTTGACCATCTTGACCCCGCCCTTGCTGATGGCGTGCAGTAGCGCCTCCTCGATGCAGTTGAACGAGAGGTTGTCGAGCAGGATCTCGATCACGTCCAGCTTCTCGCTGTCGATCGCCAGGTGCAGCGCGCTGCGGCCCATGTAGTCAACGCAGTTGACGTTCAGGTTCGAGTCGCTGCTGTCCTCCAGGGACTGGCGAACGATACCCACGTCGCCGAGGTAGGCTGCGTTGAGGAAAACACGCTCTTCATCCGACAGCTGAAATACGTAATAACACATTTAATATAGTTATCACCCGCTTTTCATCCGACAGCGGAAACACGTAATAACACATTTAATATGGTTATAACCGTTATTCACCCGACAGCTGAAATACGTAATAACACATTTAATATAGTTATCACCCGCTCTTCATCCGACAGCTGAAATACGTAATAACACATTTAATATGGTTATAACCCGCTCTTCATCCGACAGCTGAAATACTGAAATCAATAATAAAATTAAAGTTTGTTTTTTAATAATAAAATTAATGTTGTTTAGTTTAACAACGCCATTAGAGCACATTGATATATTAACCATCGGCTATTGGATGTCAAACATTTGGTAATTTTGACATACAGTCTTAGAGACGAAACCCGCTGCATGTTTCTATAAGTAACAAGGGATCTTTTATATGCACCATCTCACAGAAATTATAACACATACCACGGCCTTTGATATACCAGTCGTGGTGCACTGGCTGGAACGAGAAATAGCCCAATGAGCACACCGACGGGAATCGATCCCATACCAACCTTGCATCAGGCGAACGATTTACCACTGAGTTAGGACCCAGCCTCAAATAAGTAATAAAACATTTAATATGGTTAATTGTTTTAGCGTGAAATAACGTCTGTATGCAGGAAATAACGTCTGTATGCAGGAAATAACGTCTGTATGCAGGAAAACCCTCTTCTTGTCCAAGCTAAACCAATTAAAGCGACATACTCTATTTTTTTAAAAACAAAAACCGCGCATTCGTCTAAGAAGTAATGGTTGATGAGACACGCTCTAGTTATTTTAGACGGTGCTTCCCTGTTTAAACATCACATACTTTAGCGTCTCTCTGTTATGACCATTTCCAAATGTGTGTTGCAGGTTGGTAGATTATCTAAACTTAATGTCCATTTTGACGGGCTGAAACTAGGATATGCGCCTTTAACTATATTAAATTAATTAATTAATGTTTAACGACACCCCAGCACAAAACTTGACACCCAATAACAAGTGTGTATTTTTATGCTGGGGTGTCGTTAAACATTCATCCATTCATTCATTCATTCATTTAATATTTTTAATTGTTTTAGCTTGGAATGACCTTTGCATTGAGCGAAAACCTTCCTCAAATCACCACTTTGCTTAAAACATCCTTGTGACTGTGCCTTTTGCAGAGATACTATTTTGATCACGAAATACGGTTTTGACAATCAGCTTTATCCGACCATTATAAAGAGAATATATACTGACACACAATGAAAACGCAAAACAGATATTTTTCAATATTTTGTTGTGATTAATGAAAAATATATTTATTGGACTTAAAATAACAATTTATGAGAGGAAGCCTTTTGTCTAGGTTTAAATCCTGGTTTTTGTGCTCGTTACACATACAATAGCAGAAACACACAAAGTGGTGTGAAATGTGTTCATGCTGCATGCAATGCACGTGAAATGCCAGTATGTGGACACATAAAAGTCACGTAACGGTGTCATATTCCTCGTCACATTAAGAATGCCACGACTCAGAGAAGAACAAAGGGAGCGTGCGTTGGGCATGGTTCAAGGTGGGACTTCGCAAAGCCAAGTTGCTAGGACCTTCAGAGTCCATCCATCAACTATTGGACGACTTGCTGAACGTCATCAACAGACTGGGAGTGTCTGTGATCGACCTCGACCTGGTCAACGTCCCGTTACGACCCCACGCCAAGATGGGCAGATTCGACGACACCACCTCCGTGACCGGTTCAGAACTGCGACGATGACAGCAAGCAACACGATATGACGTCATGGAAGGCCTATCCATCCGAAGACGTCATCCGTCGACTCAGAACGGCTGGACTCAGATGCAGACGCCCGTACAACGGTAACAACGGTAACATCGTGCTGCGAGACTACAGTTTGCTCTCCGGAATGGTAATCATCCACCATCTTCCTCTCATAAATTGCTATTTTAAGTCCAATGAATATATTATATGTCATTAATCACAACAAAATATTGAAAACTATCTGTTTTGCGTTTTCATTGTGTGTCAGTATAGTTAATTGTTTATAGTTTACAATAATCAGTACTGAAGGAAACCCTATCTACGTCCGACAACTGAGGAATTATAATAGCAAGGCGAACATCGTTCATTGGTTTAGCTTGCAGTGACGTCGTTTGACCCTGCATCTTAAAGACGAAACCCAAGACTCGACAAGGATCTGGATCAGATGTCAGCACCAAACAATACCTGTCATCGACTCACTGTTGGCTAAATACGTACCAAGGTGGCTACATTCGACTTAAAGAAGTGCACGAAGAAAACAAAAATATCGTTGATATGCATTTAAATCAGTTTTATATTGAATATTTAGGCTACGTAATCTATATTTTTGTTATCCAAGAGATAATAATCTTAATATACACTGACAATACCAACTATTATATACCATTTAATAATGGAATGTGTTTGTACAAGTTATTAACGTTGCCAAACAAACACAATAACATCACTGTGCTTGTAGTAGAATGTTCTACTGTGCATCCTAGAATCACAACAAAAGTTAAAGTTTGTTTTGTTTAATGACACCACTAGAGCTCATTGATTAAACAATCATCGGCTATTGGATGACAAACATTTGGTAATTCTGACACGAAATCATCAGAGGAAACCCGCTACATTGTTCCTAATGCAGCAAGGGATCTTTCATAGCACTTTCCCACAGAAAGAGAAGCACATACCACTGCTTTTGACGAGTTGTGGTGCACTAGTTGGAACGAGAAAAACTAAATTGATCCCCCCGTCATGGATCCGTGCTAGAGTCCTGACATGATTAACATCATTGCCCGGATTACACAATAGTAAGGAAGGTGAAGGTGAGAGCGGAGTTAATATAGGTGGGAACAAACACACACAAATAAACAACAACAACAACAAAAAGACATCATTATAATTATAAAATAAACAATAATTGCCAATCCATTATTTCTTAATAAATATGAATTAACCAAAAGAGACAAGCCCACTATTTGCGAATAAATATATAATTCAACACAAGAGACATCAGCGAGTTAAGTAAGTAGTCCTAATGTTATTACAATGTTCGCAACATCCTGTCACAGTTTACCCACTGCCAGAGTCCAAACAATACAACATACCGCTAACAATACGGCTAGTATTACTTGAACACAATGTCACATAGGTATAAAACATAAACATTAGTCGGGCTATTATTGGCGATTAGCATTTTAAAAAGAACTATAAACTGTTTTAATAAAATGGGATGTTAAATAGAGGATTCGTCACGAGTATGTTTTAATATGGAAAATATCAACCGAGTCTATGTTAATCGGGATTTGTCGAGGCTCTACCGAGACAAATACCGATTAACTAGACGAGGTTGATATTTTACATATTAAAAAACACAAGTAGCGAATTCTGTTTATCCTATAACACTTCTAAAATAACATTCTAATTCATTTTTTAAGTAAATCACAGTACTAAAGTCACCGCCATCGGTAATATGACGTCATCACGATTAGCACAGATCAGTTTGACGTCACGCATTTTAAACAAATCTTTGAAAACGTTACGCTCAGGTACACGGGTCTTGTTGGCTTGTAAGCAAATGACCCATCCACAGCAACACATTACCTAGAGACCTTGCAAATTTGCATACCATTATTAACCGGGTTAATAAAATAAATTATCACATGGGTTTATGACATGGATATCATGGGTAAGTTATAGGATAAATGTTTATATCAAAGTAAAGTTAGAATCAAAAAACAAGTTTGGCTAAGTTGTTGTCAAATATCAGATGACAATTTCTTTTCCAATCGTAGCTATTACATTTTTTAATTTTGTTTTTGTAAATCCTGTTTTGGAATTGCTTTTAGCTGAATTGGAAAATGGCATCAAGATGTACTCTCTTGAATAGCAATATAATTCATAAGATTTTCCCCATCTACTGTACTGTGTATGTGCTGATAACTATGTAGTGTGAATAGCAATATAATTCATAAGATTTTCCCCATCTACTGTACTGTGTATGTGCTGATAACTATGTAGTGTGGCGTCACGTATAAGACATCCTTGTTTGCGGATGGAATGTTGAACGTTTAGCGTAGGTTGTTTGTAAGACATATTTGCAGCACTTACATGAACAAAAAAGTAGTAACACTTTTAACTGTTATTGGCAATGCAAATTACACACAAACATTAATATAAACCACATAACTCATAGTTCATAATGTTTTTTATAAAGTTAAATTTTAACCATATGGTCTATTTAAAATCTTTTAGATTCTAAGTACTCAGAAAACGTATCAGTTGACAATACTGAATTATAGCATCTTTTGGATAGTTCGATATTACTTCATCTGGTAAAGTTGTCTACAAACAACTATATTCTATATCCCAAACAACTATATTCTATATCCCAAACAACTATATTCTATATCCTTAAACAAGTATATTCTATATCACAAACAAGTATATTCTATATCCTCAAATATATTCTATATCCTCAAACAAATATATTCTATATCCTCAAATAACTATATTCTATATCCTTAAACAAGTATATTCTATATCCCAAACAATAATATTCTATATCCTCAAATAACTATATTCTATATCCTCAAATATATTCTACATCCTGAAACATATATTCTATATCCTCAAACAACTATATTCTATATCCTGAAACAAATATATTCTATATCCCAAACAAGTAGTCTATATCCTTAAACATATATATTTTATATCATCAAATTACTATACTCTATATCCTTAAACAAATATATTTTATATCCTCAAACATATTATATATTCTCCAACAACTATATTATGTATCCCCAAACAACAATATTATATATCCTCAAACAGCTATATCATATATCCTCAAACAACTATATCCTATATCCTTAAACAACTATATCCTATACCCTCAAGTTGTCGCACTGGAAACACTTGAGTTAGCCACACAGAGAGACGTCTGTCATAATGGTGAATGATGTTCCAACCAAGTTATCAAACGATATGTCTCCCATTCCGTGTGTAATGACCAATAACTATGTATTACCCGTATTTGCATTGGGGATCTATTTTATGTCAGTCCTTCTTCTATTGGTCGATAACTCGGCAACACAACAGTGGGAAATTACCTCCCTTTACTACTAATACGTTTCCGTCGCTTGCTAGACGACATTCTATATTTTGTTGCATATTGTTGCTAATGGAAACGCAAACATAGTGTAGCAATTTATAGGTATTACAGTTACCCATATGGCAGTACGTGTTAATGTGTAAATGACAAAGGCAGTACTACGTAGATAGAAAACGCCGACTTACTTCTTTTAGGAATAGCGGTCGCAGTAATAACCAGAACTCTGTGAGGTCCAGTAGCTTCACGAGGCAGCTCATATCCATCCCTTTCACTGGAGAAACGAGCTGCTAGTCGCACGGGTAAAGGTATGCCGCGCTATTAGATCACACAATGATACTGTTTCGTTCGTTTATAAGCCATCGATTCTTTTTGGAACAAAATGCCAAAGGTTAAAGAATAATTAAGAATCCCGTGGACTACGTTTCCTTTCATTTAAAGTGTGAACGAAATTCGATAAGGCTGAATATGAGATTGGGATGACAAAAATTGCGTGTTGATTACAAATGCTGATAAAACACTTGGTAGCTACTAGATGGCCATTTTAAGTAACAAGGCTTTTATTATAGCTATAAAATAGCCTTCAATTAAGAAATAAAAAGCTCAACGCTAACGTTAACCGGTGACGTCTTCAGTGTTACGCTTATGAGATATCGGACACTATTGATGAATGGCATGAGATCGATCTATTCCGACTTGATTATACGGGCAGGACACCGATAAATCTGGGAATTACAAAGTGACTTTGATTAAGTTTTCGCTAGGATGTAGCAGATAGTTATTAAATGTGGTTATGACACTTATAAACAGGATGTCAGCCGAGCGCCTTTTTTCACTCATTCCGTCGTAAAACCGCCCGTCGTCTTGAAGCATTACAGTTGACGACTGCACGTGAATTAAGTTTACAATGTCACCCGGGACACAGGGGGTGATGGCCTGCTCCGGGTTACGTCTGCGTTTTCTCCAGTTAGGCATGGATACAGTTTGTACAATCTATACTTCTCAACGGTCTAGTAAACATTACCATGGCGGACTGTAGACTTCTCAACATTTTAATACACATTACCTACAAACACTTCAATAAACAGTATCACCACGGACTGTAGACTTCTCAACACTTTAATAAACATTACCAAGCCGGACAATAGACTTCTCAACATTTTAATAAACATTACCACGACGGACTGTAAACTTATCAACACTTTAATAAACATTACCACGGCGGACTGTAGACTTCTTAACACTTTAATAAACATTACCACGACGGACTGTAGACTTCTCAGCAATTCAATACACATTACCGAAGGACTTCTGAACATTTTAATAAACAGTACCACCACGGGCTGTATAATTCTCAACAGTTTAACACATTAGAACGACGGACTGTAGACTTCACAACACTTTAGTACACATTACCACGACGGACCGTAGACTTCTCAACACATTAATAGACATTAGCACGACGGACTGTAGACTTCTCAACACTTTAGTACACATTACCACCACGGACTGAAGACTTCTCAACACTTTAGTACACATTACCACCACGGACTGTATACTTATCAACACTTTAATACAAATTACCACCACGGACTGTAGACTTCCCAACACTTTAATACACATTACCACCACGGACTTTATACTTCTCGACACTTTAATACACACTACCACCACGGACGGTAGACTTCTCAACACTTTAGTACACATTAGAACCACGGACTGTATACTTATCAACACTTTAGTACACATTACCACCACGGACTGTAGACATCTCAACACTTTAATACACATTACCATCACGGACTGTAGACTTCTCAAGACTTTAATACACATTAGAACGACGGACTGTAGACTTCACAAAACGTTAGTACACATTACCACCACAGACTGTAGACTTCTCAAAACTTTAATACACATAACCACCACGG